>NW_004524744.1:603736-605642 GCF_000260255.1 Octodon degus
TCATCTGTATACCCTTTTTTTTGTTAAGTTCCGTTATTTGAATATTATAGGTGTGTAAACTCAGCAAAATATTCCAAAAGAGTCCAGTAGCCCATAATAGTATTGGTTCTTCCGCTTAACTGGCAATGTCAGAAATTGTTGACCTGAGTCCCCTACAGCTTAACATAACAGCATGGCTTTATTTCTTATATTTTATTTTTATACTTTTCTTCTGGATGGTTAAGACCAAGGTAAAACAGGACCTATGCAACAAGAGTTGTAGCTTTTAGCCCTAAATTTTGTTAAGCGTCTCACTTAAGTAATTTTTTAAAAATGATATTTTAATTTTCTTTCTGAGGATATCTTTTTTTTTTTTTTTTGGCAGAACCTGGGATTGAACTCAGGCCCTTGCGCTTGCCAGGCAAATGCTTATTCTGCTGAGCCATCTCCTCAGACCCTGAGGATCTCTTTTGTTGTGGTCAGATTAGAAAAAGTTGTGTTAAAAAAAAAAAACAACTTTTTTTTTTTTTTTTTTTTTTTTTCTTTTAAATGATCTTTCTTTTGGGCATCAATTAATTTTTTTATCCCACAGTGAAGGGGTTATCTGTTCTAGAACTCATCCCTAATTTCCTAGCTGAGTTGTGTATTTTATAAGGCTCTTTTTTACAGTACTTATATTATGTTGAAATTATGTTTACATATCTGTCTCCTGCTTTTCCAGAATAATATCAGTGCCTTAATTCAACTTGTACTGACCATAAACAGTATAAGTTTACTTATTGTTTGTTAAATTAAGAAAAATTGAAAATTTTATGCTTTTGAATTAAAATAATATTTTGTCTTTTTTTTAAGGCATGCAAAGAAAGCCAACAAAGTTGCCAAAGAAAAAACACCAGGGGAAAAGAGAGATGAGATAGAAAAAATAAAGTCATACCCGTACATGGAAGGTGAACCTGAGGATGATGTCTATTTAAAGCGCTTATACCCACGGCCCATATATGAGGTGGAGAAAGCTGTTCACTTACTTAAGAAGTATCAAATTTTGGACTATACTAATCCAAAACAAGGAGTTTTTCTTGATTTGACATTGGATATGGCACTGGGGAAAAAGGTATTTGAACACCATTAAAATAATTTTGTGAACAGTGGTTGTATGAAATGGTGTTTCTTTATTTTTAAAATTCTTGCTTCATAATAATTTTAGAAAATCTTACGTTCTTTCTATACTTCATAATGAAAAAATATATTTTTAATTTTCCACATATACAATATGTTGAAAATGCTTTGGAGAGTTGATAAATATTTCTCTCTATCTCTCTCTATAATCTGTATCTGTATCTATGTCTCCTATTTCCCATTTCCCTGATGTATATTCATCAACAAAAATAATATTAAATCCATTGAGGTATCACTGTAACTTCAGAAAATGACTTAAGCAGTCTGGGTGTTGTGTTTCTTTGAAGTTGAGAGTGTTGGATTAGTTCAAATGTGTTCTTTGTAGCCCTGGGTCAAGGTTTGCCTTGCATGATTTGCATGGTTATGGCCCCAAGCTCCCCAGTCTTGCTTCTGCTTTATATGTTTTTACCCCGGAGTTCTTCAGAAGATTTTTGGTTATAAAAAAATTAGTATTGAGGCTTTTTATAGCCCTAAATTTTGGGTTTTTTTTTTTCAAATCAAATCAGTAGGACAGTTTCAATAATTAACACACTGCATACATTCTTCTTAGTGGTTAATTGCTGTACGAGATGCAGACTTGATATCCTATTACAAACACCATTAGAACAAGTCATTCTATTCATTAACAGAATGTAACTATATATCTATCCTAACCACTTTGAATACACGGATACAAAATGGACATTCATCTGTATACCCTTTTTTTTGTTAAGTTCCGTTATTTGAATATTATAGGTGTGTAAACTCAGCA
>NW_004524744.1:606169-617147 GCF_000260255.1 Octodon degus
CCAGGCAAGCACTCTTCTACTGAGCCTTCTCCCTGGCCCTTTTAACACAACTTGATGGCCTCCATAAGAGCATACCTATGAGAAAACAGTGCTCATTTGTTAGTTCTCATTCATTGAGAGCAATTTATGCCAGCCATGGCACAATTTCTGTTTTGCACCTTAGTTTTAATTCTTTTATTTTAAATATTTTGTACTGTCAGAGATGATCTCTTTCTCAATCAACCATTAATGTCATTCATAACAGTGTCCTGTAGGACAACAAGCTTTATTTCATATATGAAGCCACTTGTAAACAAGTGCAATTGAGAAGATACTGCCACTGTCCTAAAGCTTTCTTTCTTTTATCCATAGTGAGTACAAGGCAGTATTTCACAGGGGGTGCTGTTAGCATGGTTGCTCAGCAAGTAGTGGTGTACTGAAACCAGTTGTAACATGTTAATGGCAAAAGAATTCCAGTCAATAAAACTAAGTTGTATGGCTGATCTAAAATAGGAATTTATGCCTTCTTATCTCTAAAGAGGATGTCTCTACTCAAAATGTTTCTAAAAGCATAATTTTTAAATTAGTTTTATTAGAAGAACAGTCCTGATTCTCTTCCAGGTCTTCAGGCCATACCAACATTGTGCAGGGCCTAGAACTTGTTTTTGTATGAAGTCTCCCTAAGAGATTTGAGTCTTGTGTCTACTTAAGTCCTTGTGCAAAATGACTGAGCCTGTTAGTTTTGTGGCCCTGTAGTCTCATCTAGCTGCCTGAAATGCTTCCCTTGTTTATTTTGGGTTTGCCAGTAGACTTAATAGACCTGTCAGTGACTTCAAAATAGCCCCGCTCAGAAGATAATTCTATCGTGGGTTAGGGTTTATGCTACCTAATTTTTCAGAGGAGTGGTAGCAAACCTATGGCACAGGTGTTATTTTTCTTTAAAGACAAAAGATGTTAATGTACAAGTTGGGATTTTTTTTTTTTTGAGGTGGAGTCTTGCTACCTAGTTCAGGCTGGCTTTGAACTCAGCATGTAGTCCATATAGTGAATGGACTCACTTGCATATGATTTCAAACTCACAGCAGTCTTCCTATCTCAGCCTCCCAAGTGCTGGGATTACAGGAATGCACCACCACATCTGCTTGCTTTTTCTAAATTAAAACCTTAGTATTCAGGTTTAATTGCAGTGTTAGGATTTGGCGATAGTGGATTTTGGGATGCTGTTTGGGCACTTGTCTCTAAAAGGTTCACCATCACTGGTTTAGAGCAATGTTGGCAATTAAGGATGATCAACTGAGCAGATCAACTGGATTGTCTGTTCAGTATGTACAGTTGTGTTCATGTTCTCCTTGATGATAGAAAATTGCATCCTTTTAAAAATTAAACTAATTAGGGGCCGGGGAGATGGCTCAGTGGAATAAGTGCTTCCCTGGCAAGTGGAAGGGCCTGAGTTCAATCCCCGGTTCCGAAAAAAAAAAAAAAAAATTTAAACTAATTAAAGGTACAAACATCAGTAGACAAAATTGAAATGGAAAACACTGTATTAGGTGCTGGTGAGATACAGATAATTCAAACATACCAGTTTGTATTTGAGAGCCTGGTGACTTACAGAGATAGATGCCAAGTGTGGAGTGTGGATCTGGGACAAAGAGTTTTATTAGAGTTTTTATTAGAGTTTCTTGAAAAAGAAACATTTCTTAGGGCCGGCCAAAAAGCTCAGCAAATTAAAGCTCCTGCAAGCAGGCGCAGGGGCCAGGGATTCAATCCCTGGGCCTGCTGTACTGGCCCCCAACCCAGGTCACCCTGAGACAATAATTTAGACAGGGCTTGGTGGCACACACCTGTAATCCCAGCTCTTGGGAGGCTGTAAACAGGTGGATCATTATGAGTCTGATCTAGTAGTGAGACCCTGAACACCCTATAGACCCTTCCCTAAAATACAAAAAAAAAAAAAAGAAAATCTTTCTTTAGCTTTAAGTTGTAGTCAACGAATAGTTCTAGATGATAATGATGATGATGATAATGATGATTATTTTTTTTTGCGGTACTGGGGATTGAATTTAGGACCCTGTGCTTTCCAGGAAGGCACTTATTCTACTGAGCTATCTCCCCGGCCCTAGTTCTAGATTAATGGGAAGACATATTTAAAAAACTAAATTAAAAAACTAAAAGCTTGTCAGTTTTGTTTTATATAGAATGTGAGAGATAATAAAAAGGGTGGACTTTTTATAATTTTTTTTTCCTTCTTGTGTTTAGAAAAGAGTGGAACCATTTGCCAGTGTTATTAGTTTTCCATATCCGTTCTCTTTGGAATCCAATAAAGTTGCTGTATTAACAGGGGTGAGTAACTTTTGTCAACGACCTGTATTATTTAATTTTTCTAGAGTATGTTGATGATTAGAATAAGTGAAATAAATAGAGATGATGATGGTGCAGCACTGGAATTGAACCTAGGACCTTCACATTGATGATGAAACAGTGAACAGTGGGATTATTCTACAGCAGTAGGTCTGGCTAGTTCTGTGGAGCCTCAGATGCCCAGCAATTTTTAAAAACACTTAATCAGGGAAGTCAAGAATGCAACTAATGTAGCAACCCACCCCTTAAAGTTTAGTCACTAAGTTGCTCAAGCTGGACTCAAACTGGTGACCCTTCTCTGTCAGCCTCCCAGGGTGCTGGGATTACAGGTGTGTACCACCAGGCCCAGGTAACTAGAGAAAATGTTATTAATCACTGAAGTCTTATTTTCCCTATTTGAAGTTTGAAGTAGATGACTTATTGGAGGGTATGGCACTAGTTTGAGAAAGTGCTAAACTAGAACTTTGCTTTCACTAATGTTAGTCCACTACATTGATTTCTCAAAATAAACTAAAGAGAATTATGGAGTTTATTCTGAATAACTTCTACTTTCTATTAAAGCCTCCCTCATTAGAGAACAGTGGGATTATTTTACAGCGTTAGGTCTAGCTCATTTGGGGGAGCCTGAGATGCCCAGCAACTTTTAAAAACAGAGAAGTGAAGTATGCAGCTAATGTAGCAGTGCAGCTCTTTGTAAGACCAACTTTTGTCTTACTGTGTTTTGGATTTTTTGTGTTTTGATTCTTCTTTACCTGAAACTCAGAGTTGAGACATTTTTAAATTTTCTCTGCCTTATTGTCAAGGGAGAAACTGCATTTTACCCCAAAAATTGGGGAATATAGTTGGAATGCCATAAACTTTATTAAGTGAAACATTTTTGTGATAAAATCAAATGGTAAGGATTGAAAATAAAGGACACCCCAGATAGTACTGTTTATTTATTTTTTTTGGAAATTTTCAGATACTTGCTAAATTCTGGTTCATTGATTTTTCATATTGGTTTTATAAATTGGTTTATTGGTTTACACTAAGAAAACCAAACAATTTTTAATTTTTTGCTTTGTGAAGCTAGTATATTGATAAACTTGGAGGCCTACTGTTTGGTATGTTCCTAATAATGCCATTTTGATGTATTTCCTCAGGTGTCAGTCGAAAAACACCTCAAACTAAACTTGTTCTCAGTGTTAATATATCTGTGATACATAGCTGGCTGAAAATTGATTCATTTTTAATTAAAAATAAATTTTATTTTTGACTGTGATATTATCTCTGACAAAATTCTTAAAAATGTACTGAGTTTGTTTAAAATTAAAGATTGATATTCACACTTGTTTTGGTAGAATCCATCAGATATTGAACTGGCAGAAGGACAAGGAGCTGCGTTTGCAGGAGGAGCTACTCTGATCCAGAAGGTACAGTAGTGCTTTTGTGTTCACTAATTATAGAGATTGTCCTGTGTCCTTTGCTGTGGTCCAGTGGTATGTTGAATATACTCACGAGACTCCTTTCTACTGGAAAATGGTTAGTAGGTCTTCACAGAATGGGGAACATTTTCATACTTCTTTTTGTTTCTAAATCAAGGTAAGAAAGAGCTTTCAAACAGTCTGCTATTGTGCTCACTTCGGCAGCACATATACTGGACAGTCTGCTGTTGATTATATTTGACTTGTGATTTTTTTAAGATTGATTGATTGATTAATTTTTTTTGGGGGGGGTGGGAATTGGGGATAGAACTCAGGCCCTTGCACTTGCCAGGGAAGTGCTTATTCCACTGAGCCATCTCCCCAGCCCTTAATTTTGTATTTTAGGGAAGGGTCTATAGGGTGTACAGGGTCTCACTACTAAATCAGACTCATAATGATCCTCCTGTTTACAGCCTCTCAAGAGCTGGGATTACAGGTGAGTGCCACTGCGCACAGTCTCAGTTGCTGTCTCAGCATGCCCTGGGGTGGGGCCAGCATGGCAGGCCCAGAAATTAAGCCCTGGCCCCTGCACCTGCTTGCAGGTGCTTTAATCCGCTGAGCTATTTGGCTGGCCCCCTTTATTGCTTTATTTTGTACAGGGTCTTGCTATGGGGCAGCTCAGACTCATAGTGATCCTCCTGTCTCAGCCTCCTGGGCACTGGGATTACAGGTGTGCACCACCACGCCTGGTTTCAGTGGCTCATACGGCGCGGGACTGGCGTGGCATTTGGTACAAGCGACAGAACCGAGGTCAGGCATGTTATGATTTTTAAAATTCTATTATTTATTTTGCTTTCTTAATATCTCTTGTGGGTTGGAAGGAAAGGGCAATATGACTCAGATTTTAAATGTGAGATTTAAAGTAAAATCTAAAAGGTAGCACACTGGATATGTCTATTTGTATCCTAAAAAGATCAAATACTTGATTTGCTTCCTTGAAGTGAAAGTGTGATTCATTTGTAGATCACAAACATCATATTTGATGGACTGGGGTTATAGCTCAGTGGCATAAGCACCTGCCTGGCAAGCACAAGGTTCAGAGTTCAATCCATGGTACCGCAAAAAAAAAAAAAAAAAAGTTAAAACATAACATCTGACCTCTACAATATATTGCTTTTGGTTCCTATTAATTTTTCTCCCCAGTCATTTCAGAGTGGCACAGGCTCAGCATGGTAACTGACAGATGATTATGTATGCTGCTTTTAGAAAAATCACAAAAACCTCATGGAACCCTTTTGGAAATAATAGTACTTTTTTTGTTGTTGTTTTTGTCTCTAAGAGGTTGAAAAAAGAGGCACATAGATTTCTGAAAACACAAAAGACTTTTTTTTTTTTCTGTATTTAGGACAGGGTTTACAGGGTCTCACTATGTAGATTGGACTTCTAGTGATTCTCCTGTCTTCAGCCTCACAAGTTCTGGAATTGCAGGCATACGGACCATGCCCAGCCTCAATCATCCTCTCAGTGCACTCCATGGGCCAGCAGGGCATGCCGGGGATTGAACCCTGACCACGATTGATTCCTGACCACTGTGCGCTGCCTAAGCAGGCGCTTTAGTCTGCTGAGCTATCGTGCTGGCCCTTGAAAGGCTTTTCTTGACATTCTCTACAAGCCAGCCCCTCTTCAAAATATAATCATTATGATTATGGATTTTTTTTTGCGGGGGGGATGACTTGGAACTGTAATCCTTTGTACCATACTCAGATTTCCTTTTGGGGAAGTCTTAAGTTTGTTCTTTGTGATATGCAGGAGTGCTTGTAGTTTGTTTTGCTTTAATTTAGTTTTCAGACAGTGTCTTGCTATGTGTTCTTGGCTGGCCTTGAACTCACTGTGTGGCCCAAACTCACCTCAAACTTGGAGTATCTTCCTACCTCAGCTCCCAGAGTCTGGGATTACATACAGGTATGCACAGTCTTGCCCAGGTACTTGTGGTTCATTTTTCCAAGTCCAATAATACTTGAAATTTAAAAAAAAAGAAATTTGCTAGAGATTGTAAATTTTTAAGGAGAATCTCCAAAATGAGGTTTTTTGTTTGTTTGTTTGATTTTTGTTTTGGTGGTACCAGGGATTGAACTCAGGACCTTCTGCTTGCCAGGCAAGCACTTATTTTACTGAGTCATCTCCCCAGCCCCATCCAAAATGAGTTTTGGAAGCAGAATTAGTGGATAGTAAAAAGAGATTATGTTTTAACACTAAGTCAGAGTATACAACCCATTTTTTTCTGGCATATCATTAATTTTAATATTTTGAGTTTCAAATAATTACTTAATTTTTTTTAATTATTAAAAAGTAAATATGCTACAAATGCTTGGGAATTTGAGATTAGATCTTGGTCTCTAGAGTCAGAGAACAGGGCCTGGGAGATAGTTCAGTGGAATGAGCTTACTTGGCAAACACGAGGTCCTGAGTTTGATCCCTGGTACTGCAAATAAATAAATAAATAAATAAATAGTCAGAGAACTATTCTTATTAAACTTCCCACTACTTTCCATCTGTTTCCTTCCATTCTTTCCTTCTTTACCCCCTTCCCCCGGTTTTGTTGGGGCTCAGAGGGGCCTCATACACGTTAGGCAAGCACTGCCCCACTTAGCAGCACCACCGGCTGCCATACTTTGTTTCTAAATTAGTATATTTTACTTTGCTCTTTTAAAGTGTAATGTAGGACAAAGTTAGTAACCTTTCAGTTGTTTCTTAGGAAAGACCTTATTTATTCATTTTAGTTTGAAACATCACAGATATGCTTGGTTCTGAGTGATTCAAAAATAATTTCATGTTTTTGCTTGTCTCTGAGATTATGATTTCCATACGTAGATTTGTATTATTCCAAGGTGTGAGCTTAAGTTAGTTATAGAATAACTTTCAAACATAATTTAAAAATTTAGAGGGACTAAATTTTAGAAGGTCTTAGATTAGAAATAGCACATACAGTTCTTTGATGTTTAAAAATTTGCCTTTGTTTTCTTAGCTGTAGAACCTTATCGCCTGTGGTTGAGTTCTGACTCAGCTTCACAGGGGTGTATAGGCTGACCTGTCTTCACTGTGCCCTCGGTCCTTATCTAGAATGTGTGATCAGTGTTAGAATCTGTCCAATAGGGTTGTTGTGAAGACGGTGTAAACTTAGCCATATAAAATATTGAACAGCAAGACCCAGCCATAAAATGAATAAATGAATTAATAAATTAAAGAAAAGGAGGAAATGGATGTAGCTCAATGTGAAGTTCCTAGCTTCAGTTCTCAGTACAACCAAATAAATAGCAGAAGGATTTTTTTTTTTTTTTTTTTGACTGACTCAGAATGCCTTCAGGGCAGGTTTGGCTGGCTGGAGTTCTGTGGATCAAACCACAGCAACTTGAGCCTGACTGCTTTGTTGAAGCAGCCACTTTTAAAGAACTGAGCTGAGGGGCAGGCCCCCACTACCAAATAAATAAACAAATAAATAAAATTTATAACAAGGAGATAAAAGTTAAGAGTTAGCTAGAGTTCAAATTTTTTGGGATTTGTTGTATGACCCTCAACCAAAGCTTTGGGTGACATATTTTGGTAAAATTTTCCATGAAAAAAAGAATCACCGATGAAATACTTGTTACTCAGGTAATATTGTTCCAAGAAATTGTTTCATTTTATAATCAACTGAACTTTTAGGTAGATTATAGTGACTTCTATGGTAATTATGTGCCTGACTTAATAAAAATTCTTTAAATAATTGATTATTCTTTATCCTGAGAACGGAAGAACAGTATGGTTAGTAAACTAAAACGAGGTCCAGCCAGATAGCTCAGCAGACTAAAGCACCTGCTTAGGCAGAGTGTAGCAGCTGGGGTTCAATTCTGGGCATGAGGTGCCGGCCCCGCCCCTGCCCTCCTGGGTGTGCTGACATGCCTGTAATCCTAGCACTCAGCAGGCTGAAAACAGGAGAATCACTGAGTCCAGTCTACACAGTGAGACCATATAGACCCTGTACTATATACGTATAAAAAAACAAAAATTGTCTTTTACCACCTTCCTTATCTTTTTTAGTTATTTGTGGCAAAATAGTAATTTATTTCTTTGCAAAAATAATTACAGAATCAGTTCTCTGATATTTTAAATTTACAAAGCTAATGGCTAATAGTTTGGCAGCCAATGGTTATTAATTTTATTTATTATTTATTTTTTGTGGTACTGGGGATTGAACTCAGGACTCTCTGCTTCCCAGGCAAGTGCTTGTTCTACTGAGCTATCTCCCCGGCCCTGGTTATTAATTTTATATGTGGTTTATTGAAACAAACTTTGAGTTTGTTTCTTCAGTTTTGTAAGATTACATAACTTGTGTGAATATTGGTGCTATGTTCTAGTTTGCAGTTTTGTTTACAACAGCCCTACAGAAGAATTGAAATATTTAAATAATTTTTTAAGTAATGGATGTGACTATTTTAAAAATAAAATAAGAGAATCTTTCATTTCTGATGATATTCATAATTGATAAATATCTTCATATGATCCTTGTGTTTGAAGAAAAGAATTGTGCTTAGTATTTCTTTTCTGAGTCATAATAAAAATTATGTATTTTCAGAAAGATAAAGGTTTACATGGAATCTAAGATTATCTTCTTTTTTCTTGATTTTCAGATTTTAGATGATGAAATTTATGCAGATTTTTATGTAGCTGTACCAGAAATAATGCCTGACCTTAATCCATTAAAGAAGAAACTGAAAAACAGATTTCCAAAGCTCAGTAGAAGTAAGGGAAGATTTCTTTTTTATTTCATTATGCTGTCAACAACTCTTTTCAGGGCTGGGGAGATGGCTCCATAGAATAAGTGCTTCCCTGGCAAGCACAAGGGCCTGAGTTCAATCCCTGGTTCCACACACACACAAAAAAATCCCCTCTTTTTCAACTTTTTCATATAGAAAATTAAGTTGCTAATATGTATGTAGAAAAAAATAATATGCTTGGTATTTTAGTTTTGTGTTATAAGAGTATGTAGATTTTATTTTTTTCCCCTTTGACCTTATTATTTAGTAACCTAATTTAAGAACCCTGTTACTTTTTACTATCGACTCTTAGATCGTAGTCTAGTTCCAAATTAACATATTCCCTACTAGATAAGTTGTCATTATGCTATTTTACTGACTATACTGTTTATCAGCATGATATGTATGTTCAAGAAGGCATATATATGGCTACAGGAGCTCAGCAGGTAGTTTCTTTAAGGAATTTTCCCTTTAGAAATCTTTTGCTAAAATTGTGGAAAGTGTGAGGTATTCATAAATTCACAAGGTGTTGTGGATGTTCGCTAAAGGTGGATTTACAAACAGGTGGGGAACAGTGAAGGCATAATGAAAGAGATGATGCTTAAACTGTACCCTAGATAAGTGGATGGATTAATCAAGAGGAATGTAATTTTAAGTAAATGAATGTATTAGCCATAGATGAAAGTAAATCAGAAACTATAGATCAGGTCTAACAAATATTGGTTAGTTGTCTTTGGTTGTAGGGAATGGTACCTTTCTCGGAATGGAAAATGCTAGAGAAGCAGAGTGATGCTATATGAGAAAGAGTTTGAATTAGGAGCCAATGAGCATGAACTTTTATTCTGTATTCAGCAGGATTACCTTTCACATTTTGACATAGGGTATGATGTGATCTATTTCTTAAAGCTTTAATGTGGCTTGAGTTTGTAAGGTGCACTGAATCTGGAGACTTAGAACGTGGTTAGAGTACAAGTGAGTACTAATGATGATGTTTAAACTGTCTTTATAATGAGTGTAAAAAGTATTTTATGACATTGTGATTGTATTTTTTGGTAGGTTTTGAGGTGAAAGGAAGAGACAAAGGATGCTGAAATTTTTAAGCCTAGCAATATACCCTATAAAGTGGAATTGTTAATGGAAGAGGGATGAATTTTGGAGGAAAAGCAAGTTCATTTGCAGAGCAGTTCACTTGTTTTTGGTAGTACTAGATATGTGGTATAGATAGGGATAAATTTGAATAAAATTCCCTAATATAAATAGAACAAGTATTTTAGTATTGTCTTAGTAGGATTGTCTTCAAATTTTAATTCTAATTGAGCTAAAAGTCCTAAAATTCTATACATGTTAGTCACTAATACTAGTCTGAATTTTATACCAGGATCTTTAACTTGGCTAAATTCAGGTGGACTCTCTAATTCTTGTGTTGTACTGTAGTGTTTTTTTGTTTTTTTTTTTTCTTTTTCTATAGGGTCTACAGGGTCTCACTACACAGATCAGACTTATAATCCTCCCAATCTTGGGACTACAGGTGCACACATCACACCCAGTCTTGGTCTCTTCTCAGCATGCCCTGGGGCAGGGCGGGGAAGGCACACCCAGGTCATTGAGCTTGCCTAAGCAGGCACTTTAGTTTGCTGAGGTATCTTGCTGGCCCTTTTGTACTATAGTTTATTTTTGACAACTTGAGTTGAATCATATTTTTGGGGGGGCTGGCTCAGCATGTGCTGCCAGGAATCAAACCTCGGTCCCTGCACTTGCCTAAGCTTGCCTAAGCAGCTGTGTTAGACCGCTGAACTGTCTCATCAGCAAATCACATACTCTTAGTAGATACTGGACTTCTACTTGGTGCACTTGTTAGAGATTTCCATCACAGCAGTGTTTGTTGCCATGGAATCAGCCTTACATTCTTTCCTAAGTAAGACCTGCAATTGAACATTAAAAATTAAAGTAGAGCTGCAGTTGCATTTAATGAAGATATTTCTCCTTATTTTTTGTTCCTAACTTGTTTTTGTTTCTCATTCTATTGATGCTCCGATCAGCAAAACCAGCATTACTAAATGTAGCCAGTTAAGATTGAAGACAAATACAAAATATATCAGTTTAGCGCCTTGCTTTGCATGGTTAACTGGTATTTTATTTTTCTGAGACAGGATCTTCTTATGACCTTGAACAGAAGATCCCCTGGCCTCTGCCTGGCCTCAAATTTATGATCTCCCTGTTTCAGCCTCCGGGTTGATGGGATTTACAGCTGTGTGCCCACCACACCGGGCAAACTGGTTTTTCATAAACAATAATTTTGTCACCTTTATTATTTTATCTATTCTCTGTATCACCTTTTGGATTGTATTTTCTTTTTCTTTTTCTTTTTTTTTCTTTTCAAAGTTTTATTGATAAACATATAGCAATGAGACAGTTTCAAATCAAATCGAAAGTACAGTTTCAACA
>NW_004524744.1:624562-625929 GCF_000260255.1 Octodon degus
TAGCAGGAAGCTCTCCACACACTCACCGGACCTGGGCTAGGACTGGGTCTGGGGGTTCCCGGAAGTCGGCAGAAATTCCTACTCGGCGGGCTATGCTAGGTTATTGACAGGTAAGAGAGAAAAGGATATAGTTAGAAAATTATACTAATGTTTATTCTTCTTAACGTGCAGCTCTTAGAATTGAATAGCAGTGCTGTAGTTGAAATCTTTTCTAAAAGTTATTTGAGCAGACTCCTTCAAAGGATATTCATATTTACTGAATAGGATACTGCTTTCTATACGGGATTGTTATACTATACTGTGTAGCTTTTGAACCTTAAAATTATCTAAAATTGAAAGTAATTTATTTATTAGTGCATGTTTGTAGTGCATAATCTTTATTCCTTGTGTGGAGTTGTTACATGTATATAACATATTTTAATTTCTTTTTCATCCTCTTTCCCTCCCTCTAATGTTCTCATCCCCTTCCCCTTTCGGGAAGATTTATTTCTCTACTTCCTGTTATCTGTTTTTCATTTTAGTTTTTATTTGTAACTTGTGTTTCTCATATGAGAGAAACCATGTGATATTTAAGCTTGTGTATCTGGCTTATTTTACTTAGCATTATGGTCTCAAGGTGAACCCATGTTCTTACAAATGACTCATTTATCTTTCTTTATGGCACTTCATTGTGTGTAAACAACCATTTTTTTAATCCATTCTTCTGTTCATAGAATGTAGACTGTTCCGAGAGTCAGCTGTTATGAGTTTCTCTAGTATAAACAAGGGTGTGCATGCATCACTGTAGCATGATTGCCAGAACTCTTGGGAAGATACCTAGAAGGGGAATATCTGAGTCAAATGTAATTCCTTGTTGCAATTTTTTTGAGGAATTTCTATACCAGTTTCTACTGTAGTTGTACTAGCTTATGTTTCCCAACAGCAATGTCAAGGGATTTCTTTCCTTGTAGCCTCTGCAGCATTTGTTATTTGATTTCTTGATGTGGCCATTCTTTCTGAGGTAAGATTGAAATCTCAGTGTTGTTTTAATTTGCATTTCTCTGATGGTCAGATATGTTGACATATCTGTATGTACTTACAGACCAGTTGTACTTATGTGTAGTGTCTGTTTATTTCATTTGTCCATTTTTGATTCGGTCTTTTATTTTGGGGAGTCTAAGCTTTTGAGTTCTTTATATGTTCTAGCTATGAATCTTCTGTCTGAGATATAGGAAGCAAGTTTTTTCTCATTCTGTAAGTTATCTCTTCACTCTGTGGGTTATTTGGCTGTGCAGAAGCTTTTTGCTTTGATATGATTTCATTTGTTGATTCTTAGAATTATTTCTTAGCCAATTGGAGTTCTGTTCAGAAAGTCCTTCCTCTTCCTC
>NW_004524744.1:626109-629523 GCF_000260255.1 Octodon degus
TCTCTCTCTCTCTCTCTCTTTTTGAGACAGGGTCTTGCTATGCAGTTCAGGCTGGCCTTGAGCTCACTTTGTAGCCCAGACCAGTCTGCCCCACCCTCCTGTGTGCTGGGATTACAAGTGTGCGCCGCTATGGTAGCTTTGTGATATAATTTCAAGTCCATGATTCTGATGCCTCCTGCTTTACTCTTGTTTTCCAGTATTGTTTTTGCTATTCTGGGTCTCTTCTTGTTCCATATAAATTTTAGGAAGGTCTTCTCCAGTTTTGGGAAGTCTGCTGTTGAAATTTTGATTGGGATTGCATTTTTAAAAATCTGTATAAATTTTAGAAAATGGCTATTTTTACTAGATTGAAAATTGACTTTGCCTATCCAGAAACAGGTAATATGTTTCCATTTTCTGATGTCCTCTTTGATTTCTTTTTCCGGAGTGCTGTAGTTTTGGTTGTAGAGATCTTTCACTTTGCTAGATTAGTTCCTAAACATTTAATTATTTGGATGCTATTGTGAATGGTACTTTTTCCTAATTTCTTTCTCAAAGGATTCATTATTAATGTACAGGAGTGTTACTAATTTTTGTGTGTTGATTTTTGTATTCTATATTTAATTAGATTATTAATTTTTTTTTTCTGTACTAGAGATTAAACTCAGGACCAGGCTCTTGCTAGCTAGGCACTTAGGGCACTGAGCTATCTTCCTGACCCTGATTATTAATTTTAGTCTTTTGGTGAATTCTTTTTGGATCTCCTATATAGAGGATCATGTCATTTTAGATGATCATGTCATTTGCAAATAATGATAATTTGGCTTTCTTTTTAAAAAAAATCTTGGATTGATTGATTTGGTACAGGGACTCACTACATAATTTGAACTCATAGTGATCCTCCTGTGTCAGCCTTCCTAGCACTAGGATTACAGGCATGTGCCACCACGCCCAGTTTCAGGGCCAGCATGGCATGCGGTACCAGGGATTGAACTTGAGTCCTTGTGCTTGCCAGACAGGTGCTTAGATCACTGACCTATCTCCCCAGCTCCTCACTTTTTCTTTTTCTTTCTTCCTTCTTTTTCTTGCCTAGTTGCTCTTAATAACTGTTTTTTGTTTTTGTTTTTTTTTTTTTTTTTTTCTTTTTGCGGAACCGGGGATTGAACTCAGGCCCTTGCACTCGCCAGGCAAGCACTTATTCTACTGAGCTATCTCCTTGGCCCCCCAATTTTTTTTTAATAACTTTTTTTTCTTTTTTCCTAGTTGCTCTTGCTAATGTTTCAAATACTATGTTGAAGAAGAGTGGTTAAGAGTGGCATCCTTGTCTTGTTCCTGATTTTTAGAAGAAAAGCTTTCAGGTTTTATTCCATTGATTATGATGCCAGCAGATTTCTCATAATGGCTTTTATGAGATTGAGAGAGGGTCCTTCTATATTACCTTTCATCAGTATTTTTATCATGAAAGCATGTTGGTGCTGAATTCATGCACCTATAGTATTTATTTATTTATTTATTTTTGAACCGGGGATTGAACTCAGGCCCTTGTGCTTGCCAGGGAAGCGCTTATTCCACTGAGCCATCTCCCCGGCCCACACCTATAGTATTTAGATGCCAAAGGAATACCTATTTCTGACAGGAGAAAACAAAAAAAGGGGATACAAAGGAAGGACCATTTTGTATCTGTGTATGCAGAATAGTTAGGATAGATATACAGCTACTTTTGCTTAATTCAATGAGGAAAAAGATTTGTACTAATAGTGTTTGGACAGGATATTCTGTCTGCATCTTATACTACGGACAACCACTAAAAGGATAACAATGTACAATGTATTAATTATTGAAACTGTCCTATTAATCAGTTTTGACACTCTCATTGATATTTGTTTCTCAATAAAATAAAAACAAAATAGAAATATTCCCTTCTCAAAACTCTGAAGCTAAAAAAAGAAAAAGAAAGAAAGAAAAAGAAAGCATGATAGCCTTTTCTGTGTCTATTGGGATGATCATGTGATTTTTTTCTTTCTGTTTATGTGATGCATTACACTTACTGGTTTGCATATGTGGAACCATCCTGGCATCCTGGCATAAAGCTTGTTTGGTAATTCTGTATGATTTTTTTGGTACTGGAACTCAAACTTAGAACTTTGTATTTGATGATTCACTGTGTTCTGTTTGCTTTTATCTTTTTTTTTCTTTTATTTTTTTCCATAATTTTATTGAAAGACATATAGCAATGAGACAGTTTCAAATCAAATTGGTATGACAGTTTCAATAATTAACACATTGCATACTCTCTTCTGTTTGCTTTTATCTTGAGGCTTTTTGCATCTATATTCATTAGAGAGGTGGGTCTGTAGTTCTGTTTTGTTTAGCTTCATGGAATGATATATTATTTAGACTCTTACTTGGTAGTATATTTTGTGTTACTCTATTAATGATCAGGTCCTGTTATAATTATTATAGATCAATGATTACAGATAGATTATGCTGATACTTTTCCTTGTTCACCTCAACCAAAGTGACCACCTCTTCTTTCTCATACACCAAGTCCTTTCTTTTTTCATCTTTGGAATTATTGACCCGTCTGTCTTCTATGGTTTTTATTTTTTATTTATTTTTTATTTTTTTTCCCATAACTTTATTGAGAAACAAATGGCAATGAGATAGTTTCAAACCAAATTGGTAGGACAGTTTCAATAATTCACACATTGAATACATTCTTCCTAGTGGTTAATTGCTGTGCAAGATGCGGACATGATATCCTATTTACAAACACTATGGTTTTTATTTGCCTGGCTTACTTTACTAAAATATCATCTAAACAGAAAGGCCTTTTGTGACCATCTTCTACAAAGTATTATTCTCCACATTGCATCATCAATAAATATTTCATTGTTGTGATTTTTTATTCTTTTTAAGACTTTATCTCTCCTGGTACCTCCTGTTTTTTAATTTGTGGTATGTATTTGATTCTTCCCATTACAGCAAGGATATTTTAATTGTATCTGTTGCCAGGGTCTGTAATTATACCTGGCATATAGTAGTACTGTACAAATATTTCTATAATGCTTGAACATTTAACCTAGCATTCAGTTGTAGACCTAGAATTTTATTTTTATTTTTATTTTTTATTTTTTGATGGCCAGTTCAGCCTGCCCTGGGAGCAGGGCTGGCACGGCACTGGGGATCAAACTGCAATCCTTATTTTTGCCTAAGCTTGCCTAAGCAGGAGTTTTAGTTCACCGAGTTATCTCACTGGCCCCAGATTTAGAATTTTAAATACTGCAACTAAAACATAGGTTAATTATAACTTAAAAAAAATTGGAATTATTTTATTTGTAGCCATTGAGCATTTACTATGTTGCAGGTCCTTGTATGTTAGTCTGTGAACATCATAGGCAAGGTTCTTTTTTTTAATTTTATTTTTATTTTTTT
>NW_004524744.1:631410-632689 GCF_000260255.1 Octodon degus
TTAGAGTTGAACCCTTTGTGTCTCTCTGGCAAGATGTTCTGCTTCTGAATCAGCTGGGTGGATCCTGCCTCTAGCCTCCTTGCAGGGAGTTCTGCTGAAGGGTTCCGTGCTGGGCCTGCGCTCTGGGTCTATTCAGGATCCCGCGGCCTCGGTCATCTCACTCACTGGCAGTACCTGCGCTCCTGGTCTATTCAGGATCCGTAGGGTCCCAGGTCGTCTCACTCGCCCGGACTGCATTCTGGGTGTGTTCAGGATCCCGCAGCCCGGGTTGTCTCTCTCACTCGCCAGGCCTGCGCTCTGGGTCTATTCAGGATCCTGCAGCCCGGCTTGTCTCTCTCACTCGCCCGGCCTGCGCTCTGGGTCTGTTCAGGATCCCGCGGCCCTCAGTCGTCTCACTCACTCCATAGGCAAGGTTCTTTATGTCCTAGAAATAAGTCTCCTATTCTATGGTTTGACTTTCACACTGAAGCAATACCCAGATATGTCTAGATAAACAAGGCCAAACCCATAGTATAATATTCTTGCCAACTTATATGATTTAACTGTTCTATTTAGCTAAAATTGTAGTTTTTTTCTGGTTTATCTGATAGCAGTTTTTAAAATAAGTATTCTCAGTGTTTGTCTATCCCTGTATCCTTATTAAGTGTATCCTTCCTTACAGTCTTATTTACTACACTTTATCTAAAATATTTTTTCAGTTATAGTCACAAACTTTTTTTGGCAGGTTCAAAGATAAATTCTGTGTTTTCTTTGTTTCTTGAAATTCTTTGATATATGTAATCCTAGCTTAACTTTTTTGTCACTAACTATTCCTCCTTTGTCTTCCCTCATTAAAAAAGGAAAGCCAAAAGATCACAAGTTTCAGCCCAACTTGGGCAATTTGCCCAATTGGTGAGACCCTGTCTAATAATAATCATAATCATAATAATAGGAAGATCTGGGGTTATAGCTCACTGTGAAGGCCCAGGGTTTAGTTCCCAGTACTGGGGCATGTAGGGGAGAAAAGGGAAGGAAAAAAGAAAAAGTAGAAAAATAGAACAACATAAAAGTGCAGAGGGTAAGAGACTGCAGAAAGTAGGGAGCCATTATATAGCAAAAAGGGTAGCAAAACCCTGTGAATAGCATGGCAACTTAACATTTGGCTAAAGCCACACTAAAATAAGGGTTAACATAGACCTCTTTCAGTCTTGGCTTTCTGGCTTTATTGTGATCTTGAGTAATTGGTGTGTGTGTGTGTGTGTGTGTGTGTGTGTGTGTGGTACTGAAGATTGAACCAAGG
>NW_004524744.1:633121-650809 GCF_000260255.1 Octodon degus
TAATTCTTTTGACCATCTCAAAGTCCTTTTTATTTTTTATTTTGAGACAAATTTTCACTAAGTAGCCCTTAGGCTGGCCTTGAGCTTGCAATCCTCTTGCCTTAGCCTCTTAAATATGGTACAGTAGCTGAGATTACAGGTGTGTGCCCTTGTGCCTGGCAAAGAACAAATTTTCTGACATTTTTGTGTTTGTATTGGTTCATCTACATAATGCATTTCGTGGTAACACTGCGTAGTGTTCTTGTGCTAATGCATACATACCTTAGCACAAATTGGGTCTATAAAAAGTACATACATGCTATATATGTACCACTGTTATTATTACTGCCTACCATTCTTAAGGTATTACTATAGAAGAACTTTTTCATGTCTTTGTACATCATTTCTACCTTCATAACTCTTGTTGAATAAGGGGATAATTGTTAGTGCCTACTATGTGCTAACCACTGTACTTAGTATTAAGAACTGAAAGATGACATTCCCCATTTTAAGAAGATACACATTGTGAGGGGTAGGCAATGAAGACAAAATGCTACATGAGAGGTTATTGGTAGAAAATGTACAAAATACTTAGAGAAAAGATAAACTTTTGTAGAATTAAATTATGTAAAGAAGATAACAGTAAAGCTGAGAGGGTAAAGCTTAATTATGAACAGACATTTGTTTTTGTGACATGCATGGGGAGTACATTCCAGGCAGAGGAAGTGACTTTCATTAATGCACAAAAGTAAGAGAGCCAGTTGTGTTCAGGAAATTATAAATAGCTTTCTATTGGTTGGTACATAAGGTGTTATCAGATAGTGGTAGCTAATGAGGCTAGACAGTAACAGGCAGTAGCCCAGGTCTTGGAGAGCTTTGTGTGCCATTCCATGGAGATTAGATTTTATCCTTTCCATAGACAGGAGTCATTGAGCACCATTGCTTAGAAAAGTGAGATTACATTTTTCTCACTAGAACAGGTATTCTGGGAAATACATAAGTAGTAGAGTGGCCATCTGAGGATGATGAATCTTGAAGAGTAGATACTAGTGTGAGGGGGTTATTGTAGTAGTATAGCTAAAAAATGAGGAAATAATCTGATAATGGCAATGAAGGTAGAAGACTGTCTTACAATATTGGGATAGAATTAACAGGAATTGATTAGATGTGGGATATAAGGGAGAAGAAGGAATCGAGAATGACTTTTGCTCTTGAGTAACCCAGTGAATAGTATTTTTAAAATAAATTTAAGGGAGATAGGGCAGGTTTGGGCATGATAGTAATATCACAGAGTGAGAGGGCAGGAGAATATAGGTTAGTGGGTGCAAATTTGTTGTGTATTACATGAAATAGAGTGAGAAACAAATGTACTCATTGTGCTTTCTAGAATAAATAAAAAACACAAGAGGAGATACAGCTTAAAACACTCGTGTATTAAAGAGAAATAAACAGTACATGAAATAGTATTTCTTGCTTAAAACAAAAGATGACTGTCAAGGAGGAACACACAAATGTTATTGAGTAGTAAATACCTATTAACCTAAAGACCCAAAACCAGTCTTATATTAAGTGGACTTTCACCAAAAGGCAGAGATTATAAGGTGATGAAAATGTAGCCTAACTACATATTGTGTATAAGAAACATAATTATATTTAAACACAAATAGACTGAAAGTAAAATGATGCATACAGGTATGCTGTGGAAATAGTATTAGTAAATTAGGTTGGCTATACTAATATGTACCTGACAAAATATACCTGTAAGCTGATAAATATTATTGGGGGAAAATGGTTATTCTATAATAATAAAATATATCCAAAAACATCTCTGAAAATGCATGAAACATGGCCGGGAGATAGCTCAGTGGCATATACACCTGCTTGGCAAGTGCGAGGTCCCAAGTTCGATCCCAGGTACTGGAAAAAAGAATAAAACATGAAACAAACAGGGCAGAGCTGAAAGAAGGAAAACTTAAGTATAGTTAGATATTTATTTATTTGTTTGTTTTTGTTTTTTAGAAATAGGATCTTGCTATATAGCTCAAGCTGGCCTTGAGCTCTCTTTGTAGCTCAGGCTGGTCTCAAACTTGCAACGATCCTCCTGCCTCAGCCTCCCTAGTACTGGGATTATAAGCATGTGCTACCACAACCAGCTATAGTTAGAATCAGTAACTGGAATATACAAACAGAAACCCAGTAAAGATATAATAGAGTTGAAGAACAAGCATCTTAATACTTCTGATAACTGTAGAACATATCAACCAACAACAGCAAGTGTTGTTTGATGGTAAATATTTACTACACTGGACCATTTTGGGGACTGTACTCTTTTTTTTTAATCTTTTTTTTTTTTTATAATTTTATTGAGAAACAAATAGCAATGAGACAGTTTTTGAAACTAGCAGTTAATTGGTAGGATTCTCACCCTGACTAACTATATATGCTGATGCCTGTATAAATTGTTTATTCCTATTTTTTTAAACATATATATCTATGAGTGCATTTCACATGCACAGAGACTAGTGCAATCAGATGACTGTCTTGAAGTCTATAAAATATATGATGACATTTATTTCTGAGACAAGTTTTGCCCAATTTAATAAGATGAATGAATTTAGTTGTGGCCTCAAAGGCTTGGGATATGCCAATGTTGGAATGAGCAAATGGAGTTTGGGCAATGCAAACTGATATGAGGCAGGACCCTGAAATGAATGTGTAAATGTGCACATGGATTGTGAAATCATGTCTGAAATTACGGACATGCACCTATGCACATGTGCTGTATCCATGAGGCTGGTTTGCTGGTGGGGATTATACTCTTAATTAAGCTTTAAATTCATTAATTGAAAATGAATACTCAGTGAGATTTCTACAATATGACATATAACAAATGAGTTAAATTAGAAGAAAATAACCAAGAGTAGTTTCAAAATACATTAAAATTGAACATCCCTCTAGCAAATAACTAAATACCTGATAAATTAGAGAATTTCTTGAACTGAGTAACAGTAAAAATACAACATGTCAAAACTTATGGGATGTAGTTGAAGCAATATTGTTTCCTTTTACTTGTTTTTATAGGGAGATGGTACTAAGAATCAAGTTTAGGGCCTTAAGCATTCTAGGTAGGAGCTGCACCACTGAGTTGCAGCTCTAGACCCATTTGAGGCAATTATTAGGAGAATTATAGCTTTAAAGGCCAATGTAGGAAGGAGCAGTTTAAAATCATTGTTCTTGCCTACACCTATGTCTTCAAGAGTTTTATCTATTTTATCTTAAGCACATTAAGTGTTTCTGTTTTAACATTTAGATCTTTTATTCATTATAATCGTAGTTTAGTTCATGGTAAGTGAGATGGGTCCAGATTCAATCTTCTGCATGTGGACAGCCAGTTTTCTCAGGTCCATTTATTAAAGAGATGTCTTTCCCAGGTGTGTTCTTTTCCTCATTGGCAAAGATCAAATAGCTGAATGTGCCTGGAGTTGTTTCTGTATTCTGTGTTCTGTTCCATTGATCCACATGTCTGTTTTATTGCCAGTACCATGCAATTTTTATCACTGTAGCTTTGTAGTATAATTTGAAATCTGGGACTGTGATGTCATCTGCTTTATTCTTGTTGCCCAGGATTGCTTTTGCTACTCTGGGTCTGTTCTGGTTCTATATGAGTTTTAGGATTTCTTTTTTCTAGTTCTGTAAGGAGTGCTCTTGGCATTTTGATGGGATTACATTAAATATCTAATAAGCTTTAGAAGTATAAACAGAATCCCAGTTGCTTAAGAAATGATACCAAGAATCAACAAATGAAATATCAAAATTAAAAAGCTTCCAGGAAGCTTTCCTGTTTCCAGTGAAGCACAACGAGCAAAGCAGAGAAAACATGCAGAATGGAAAAAAAATGGTCCAGTTATTCCTAGGATCCAGAACTAATATCTAGAACATATAAAGAACTTAAAAAAAAGGCCAATAAATACATGAAAAAATGTTGCATAACTGGCTGTAGAGGAATGAAAATTAAAACTACCCTGAGGTTCTACCATAGAAAAGATAACTGTAATAAAAAAAAATCAAACAGTAACAAATGCTGGCAAGGAAATGGAACTCTTCTACATTGTTGGGAATGTAAACTAGTACAATCACTGTGGAAATCAGTATGCAGATTCCTCAAAAAAGCTAAAGCTAGAATTTCCATTCCACTCAGTTATTCTTTTTGATTTTTTTTTTTTTTTTTTTTCCGGAACCTGGGATTGAACTCAGACCTTTGCGCTTGCTAGGGAACCACCCAGTTATTCTTGTAGGTATCTTCCTGAAAGAGTTAATGACATCATATATAGTGATAATGCATATCCATGTTTGTCGCAGCACCATTCATAATAGATAAATCTTGGAAGCAATCTATATGTCCATTAACAGATAAATGGATAAAGAAAATGTAGTATTTACACATAATGGAGTACTACTCTGCCGTAGATCTTCCTCAAAAGGGAAGGGGACCAGGAACTAGGGGAGGGGAGCAATGAAAAAAGAGTTAAGATATGTTATGTACATGTACCAGTGCCCCCCTAGTAATGTACTGGAATATTTCTGCTACAAATATGTAATAATGAAAATGGAGAAATAATATAGGGAAGAGAAGAAAGGCAAGATTTATCAAGCAGCTTTGGGGAGCCTTGGCAGGACTGCCATCATGTGCTTTACATTGATGCTTCACCATCTCATCTGTGAAATGGAAAAATATCTGGTTTGAATTTGAAGACGCTAAGAAGATAAGATAGGAAATGACAATCTATATGACCAGTCATCAAAAGTGGCAAAAACATAAAAACTGTACGGTGTCTAGTGATCATAAGAGGCTTAAATTGATCAGTGTCAGTCAGGCAGGGCATAATGAAGTCACAACTACAGACTCACAGACTAATTTGTGCCTGGTATTTCTGATTGATAGCAGAACTTCCCTGAGCTTCAGTTTTCTCATTCCAAACAGCTGCTTCTCAGGACTTTAGGGAAAGATTAAAGGAGGTAATAGACAAATAAAAGAACCAGGCAGGGCTGGGAAGCTAGCTCGTGGCATAAGTGTGCCTGGCAAACGCAAGGTCCTGGATACCAAAGAAAAAACCAGGCATTTAAAAATAAAATAATTGTTCTAGGTACCTACCTTGAGAAACTACCAAAAATGATGATAATGATGATGATGATGATGATGATGATGATGATGATGATGATGATCATTAAAAGAAAGAAAATAATAAATGTCACTGCAGCTATTATAGAAATAGAAGAAATAGAGAAACTCACAAATAGCAAAACAGGTTCTTTGAACAGGTTAATAAACTTGATGAATCTTTAGCTGGGCTATTTATTTAAAAATACTGGAAGACAAACTCAGCATGGTAGTACATGCCTGTAATCCCATCATTGTGGGAGACTGAGGCAGTATGGTCCACAAGTTTAAATCATGCCTGGGCATCATAGTGAAACCCGTCAAAATAAAAATGGGTAAGGGCATAATAGCTCAGTAGGAAGGTCCTTGGGTTCAGTCTTCAGTAACACCCCCGAAAATGGAAGATACAAATTGTTGATATCACATAAGGCGTCAGTACTGTATATTCCTCATAGACAATAAATGAGAAAATATTACTTTAATGACTATCCCAAATTATGAAATTGGTCAATTCCTAGAAATACACAAATTACCAAAAGTATCTGAAAGAATTACAGGGGGCTGGTGAGATGGCTCAGTGGTCTAAAGCACCTACTTAGAACAAACAAGCTTGGCAAAGCACAGGGACCACGGTTCGGTCCTCCAGCACCACATGCCAGCCCGCCCCGCCCCCTGGTGGGCTGAGCTGGCCACACACACACACACACACACACACACACACACATAAATAAATAAAAAAATTAAAAAAAAAAAAGAATTACAATATCTTTAACTCTATCAAGTGAAGTTGAATAGTAACTTACAATTTCTTCTAGTGAAAATCAGAGGCCAATATATATTATTAGAGAATTCCATTCAACATTTAAGAAAGAAATGATACCAACCCTTTGCAGCCCTCTTTAGAAAATAGTGAAGAAAAAACACCCACTCATTTTTATGAGTTCCATCTTACCCTATTATCACAGTTAGAGAAAGGCATCACAAGAAAACTACTGTTATTCCTCATAAGCATAGAAAGTTCACAAACCTTAGTCAACTATTTGAAAATTGAATTGATGTACATATTCATGTATTTTAACCAAAGAGATTTATTTTAAGAATACAAAGCTAGTTCAACATTTGAATATCTATATAATATACTATATTATAGAATTAAAGATTAAAAATCTTAAAGATTATGTCATGTAGGAGTCCCTTCCTGGTTCTCATCTCAGTCCAAGAAGTTAATATTTGTAATCCCAAAGATACGTTATTGGAATCCCACCAAGTTAATTCCAATCTACCACTCGCAGTTCAACCCATGGCAAAAGTAAAAATACTAAAACATATTTATAATTATTGGGGAGCCAAGGGGCCCTGAGTCCAGCCATGAAGATGGCTTTCCGGTGCAAAGAGACTGACCCAGGGCCTCACTGAGTTTTATTCAGTGGAGGAGTGCCTTGAGGAGGAATGACTGAGAATTGTGGGAAGTAGGTAACTATTGTGAACTGAGGTAGGTGGGTGGCCTACATTTACCTGTGCCATATGCAGAGAAGATATACAGAGAAAGTAATCTGCTTTATGCTATTGAGATAGTATCTAATGTTTTGGGGGGGTCTGGTGCTTCAGCTTTGATGTAGTCTTTCAAGCCCCAGGAAGTCATAGCCTCTATCTCGAGGCTTGATCCCAGCTGGTGAGGCTCGATCCCAGCAGACGGTGCGGAGCATTGGCTCTTCATCCTGTCTTGACCCAGCTCACATTAAAGAGCAGCAGGTGTAGGTTTCCAGGGAAACACGCATGCCACCTTCAAAGACTATCACCAGCACCTCAGTTAGACCAGTATCCATTGCTTAAGGCCAATTGAAAGGATAAACAGAAGTCCTAGCCAACTCTATACATATCAATATGAAGAAATAGGGTCAGGCTCAGTCAAAATGGAGACAGTTGCTTTTCTTTCAAGGAGAGCTGCTCAAGTGGTCCTCCACAATATCAGTAGTACCAGAAAAACTAACAAAATCCAGCATCTTATAAGAACTCTCAAGATAATAGAAATAGAAGACTTCCTTCACTTGATAATTCATGTTTGTGAAAAAGCATCCTTAAGGATGAGAATATTAAAATGGAATAAGATCATGAATATGTCAGTGGTCTTTATGTTCAACATTGTACTGGAAATCAGTGAAATAAAGAATATACATATAGGTGAGGAATAAAAAATTTACTTTTATTCCCAGATGATAACCTAATTGATATTCTAGTAAGTGAATCCTAGTACTATTAAGTAAATTTTGCAAAGTTCTAGGGTATAAGTTTAGTGTATAAAAATAAACTGTGTTTCTGTATACTAATAGACAAGATGAAATTTGTAAAAGAATTTTATTCATATGAGCATAAACAAATCAAACAGTAAATTTAATAAGAGTTGTACAAGAGTTAGTCATAGAAAACTGCTAAATGTTGCTGAAAATAAAGGAATACCTGGCTAAATGGAGAATTATACCTCAGCTTTGGAATTGAAAGTATATTATCAGAAGGCCATTCTTCCCAAAATTTTCTATAGACTTAATGCAACCCCAACCATATTCTCAGAGGACTTGATTTTTTCTTTTTATTCCCCACTACTAAAAATTGAACCTGGGGCTTCTGCACTGAGCTATATCAACAACACACACACACACACACACACACACACACACACACACACACTTTTTATTTTTTGAGACAGGATCTCATTAAGTCTGTACTGGGGTTGAACTTGTTTTTTCCTCCTACCTCATTCTGTATGAATAGTGAGATATAGGCAAGTGCCTCCATACCTGGTATCAGAGGGTTTAAAAAGGAAAAAAGACAAGACAGAAAGAAAGTTGAGATTATTTAGTATTTAAATTAAAATACAGAGAACCTAGAATTTTTAAAAAATGATTAAAAGAAGAACTAAGATGAGGATTTAACTCTGCTTAATTTCAGATTTTCCTATTGACCTATAGCAATCAGTACAGTGTGGGATGATAAGTAAAGGCAGTGAATATGGATGAAGCATGGAGAGTTAAAAAATGGACCTGAACCGTTTTGGTCAGCTGGTTTTCAACAATGTTTCCAATGTTACCTGAACTAGTAATAGTTTTTTGATGAATGGTGCTGAAATATTGGATTATTAGTCTACAATCATACAACCCTGAATGTGCTGATCTACTCTGAATTATTGGATAACCATTTCCTTATATCAGACACCCGAATTAATGAAATGGATCTTAGACCAAAATGTAAAAGGCAAGTCATGAGGTTCTAGAAAATTTTCTAGGAGAGAACTTTCAAAGCCTTGGATTAGCAAAGATTTCTTAGGGCATAAAACATTATGAGCTATGGAAGAAAACTGCTGAATTAGACTTTTATCAAAGTGTAAAACTTGGTAATGGAGAGGCACCTCTAGAAAATGAAAAGGCAAATAAAAATGAAAAATGAAAAGTCAAGCCATATATTAGGGGAAAATATTTGTCCTACTGACAAAGGGTTGGTTGCTATCTAGAATGTATAAAGAACTCACAACTTAGTAAGCTCTCCAATATAATTTTTAAAAAGGGAACAAAAAATTGAGTAGGTACTTTATAAAAGAATGTATACTGCTGCTGGTGAAACATATTACATTCTTCTAAACATCTTGGTGATTAGGGAAATGCAGATTAGGTAAAGACAAAAAAAAAAATGAAATCAGGCTGGGAAGATAGTGATCTAAGCACCTGCCTGGCAAGTGCAAGGACCCAAGTTCAATCCTGGGTTCCACATTCCATGCTGGCCACCGAAACTGAACATGGTGGCGCATGCCTGTAAACCCAGTGCTGGGGAGGCTGAAACAGGATCACTATGAATCTGAGCTGCATAGCAAGACCCTGTACTAAATAAAAAAATAAGTAAGAGCAAAGAAAAAGATTATTTACTTGTTTTAGGTTGGTACTGGCTTAAAAATTCAAGCCTGTACAGTCTTAACATCATTTATGGTTTTGTATTTGTAACTGTATAAATATATGTTCTGTATTTCATCAAATACCTTCACTTCTATATATTTTAATGAACTTTCCTCCTATTAAAAATTAACATGTAATAATTGTACATATTTATGGAGTACAGCATAATTCCATATGTGTGTATAATGTGTAATGATCAACTCAGGATAATTTACATCTCCTTAAACATTTATTTTGAAATATGGAATGCTTCAGAAATTGTCATCCTTAAAAAAAAAAAATGGGGCTGGGGAGATGGCTCAGTGGAATAAGCACTTCCCTGGCAAGCGGAAAGGCCTGAGTTCCATCCCCGGTTCCGCAAAAAAAAAAAAAAAAAGAAAGAAATTGTCATCCTTGAGGAAGGACCATTGATCTTTTCTGTATTGTTCCAATTGTAATGTATGTGCTGGGAAAGCAAATATTCTTTCCTTTTTAAGTCTCATTCTTTCCCACTTGTATTATTACAGGATATTAAACTCAAAATCATGAAGTCATTTATTTGTTTATTCTTCAAACAATAGTTTGTCACTTTTGCACCTTACTAATTACCTGCATATAGGTGGAGATACCAAGTGAGTGGTTGAAACCCATGAGAGCGGTTGTGGCTGGAGATACAAGTTTAGCAATTATGAGTGACTAAATGGTATTTAAAACTCTGTGTCTGGATGAGATCACTTGGGTGGGTGTGCAAGGATGCAAACAATAAAAGAAGTCATATGACTGAGCCCCAGGGTTGTAAAGCTAAGTCAAGTCAACAGATAAGAATGGAGTGGAACAGTCAGGGGGACTGTATTTCAGAGGACAAAGATATTGTGAGAAGAGGGGAGTTGTATGTGAACAGTTGTTGTGAGGTCAAGTCACATGATTTTAAGAAATGACTATTGAATTTGGCAATGTGAAGGTCATTGGAAAGGTCACTAACAAGATTATTTGCAGTAATGTAATGAGAATGCTAATCTGGTTGAAGTAGTTATGAGCAAATGAAAAGTATTGAGACAGAAAAGATATAAAGCCTTTTTCTTTTTGAGAACTTGTGTACTGATATGAAAGGCTATGTGAAGGCATAGGACACTTCTTGGATTTTAAAGATGGGAAGTTTTGTAGACTGTAAACTAATGGAAATTATTTAGGAGATTTTATAGCAAGTTTGTAAACTAGTAAGGATTATTTAGGAAGAGCAGGAAACAGCCATATGGAAAAGAAAAGGGAAGAGCAGTCTCCCTTTCTAAGTTAGTGAGAGTAGGATTCAGCGTACAGATGAAGTGAAGGGCATGTGGTAAAAGCAGTTTATTTGTAATGGCAGGAAGGAAGGTAGTGGTACATTCAGGTGTCACCAAATAATTTTTCAGCTCTAAGTACAAGCACTATTCTTTGAAAATAAAGAATGCATTAAAGAGGTTAAATAGAGTTATAAATAGTTTAGCCACTTGTCTCATTTTTATATTAACATCTTACTGTTGTATACTATGTCATACTGTATAGGACTCAATACATCAGAATGTGATACTGAAAAGTTAAGTCATCAAGTACTGGATTACTAAAATTAGATCTTTTGTGAGTTATATTTAGTTGAGCTATTAGATTTGAGTTAAAAAGTAATGACCAAATCATGGGACCATATAATTTACTTTTGGAGTTCTTTATGATTCCTTGGAAATTCTTATTTTCTCCCAGACTCTCTTTTTCTCTTTGGCATAGTTAAGCTCCTTTTATACCTTAATAGAGATCAAAGTGATGTTATAATTTAACAAATTAAGTTACAGTTTTCCTTAGGTGTTTTGTTTTGTTTTGTTTTATTTTTGTCTTTTTGCGATGGTCTCACTATGTAGTTTAGGCAGGCCTTGACCTCCCTTCGTAGCCCAGGCTGCCTCACACACCAGCATACCTAAGCTGCAGTACTTACCTCTTGTCTCTGGCCAGTTCCTGTGGCCATTTGCACGGGAACAAATGCCTCCAGACTTTATTATTCATTGTGGTATTGTTTCCACTGCTAAATTGTGCTATATTTTAGTGCTTCATTTCTTTATGATAGGGCAGATCACAGAATTCAGTACAGAGGTAGATAAAATGTCCTGAAAACATTTCAAAGCTGCACTTTTAGCTTTAAACACAGATTATTTTATAAATATTAATTGTTAACCTATGTTATAAAGCAGAGTAGACATTATTGCATCTATTGTCTATAGTGGTATAAGAATATTACCACAAATTTAGTGGCCTAAGAACAATAGTTACTTCCTCACTATTTCTGTGTGTCCAGAACAGATGTAAGCTGAGCAGACTTCTGCTTGAGGGTTCTCACATAGCTGGTGTCCCCTCAGCCTTGACTGAACTCTCAGACTCTGGCTTGTTGGCAGAACTCAGTTCTCAGGGGCTGCTAGAATGGAGGGTTTTAAGTTTGTTGCTGGCTGTCATCCCAGCTCCTTGCCCTGAGGTGAGTCCATGTGACAGCTCAAAAATTTGCTGCTTGCCTCTTTATAGCTAGTAAGAGCCTCCTCCAAGGTAGGTCCTAGTAGTGTAGTCACATGCATATAATCACTATCTTGTGGTTAGAGGCCAGTAGTGGGCCTCATCTACCTATACCCAGTGGGAGGTGATCACACAAGAGATGAACCAGGAAATGGGAACCCTAGTTGCCACCCACAAGGCTGCCACAGCTTGTAATGTGTATATGTGTTAATCAGCAATTTTTGTTACTTGTTTAGTTGTAGTAATAATTTTGGATTTTTTATTTTTCTATCCAGATTCCATTGGCCGTGACATTCCCAAAATGCTTGCATTATTTAAAAATGGACATGAAATTAAGGTAGATGAAGAAAAGGAGAACTTTCTTACAACCAAAATAGCAACGGTAAGTTACAAGGAAATGATTAAATAATCTTTTCTTTTTTGTTTAGTTTATTACTGAATACTTTATAAAATACATTGAACTTGCCTTTGCATCTAGCATTAGAAGTGGTACTAAAAACATAGAGTCCACCAAAAAAAAAAAAAAAGTATGCACACTTCAGAAAAAGGAAAATAATAGGTTGTATTTTCAACAGATGGTGTTGCCATAAAATGAGGAGACCACAGAGGATGTTACATATCAGAGTAAACCCACTATATTGTCTACCCTTAGAAAAGCAATTTAAAATACATGTGCGGCAATCTCAATGACCAAGGTTACCCAAACCACCATTTGCCATATTAATAAATGGTTGGAAGTTAATGGCCACTGCTTTGACCATCTGTGGTAATTATAGAGGCCAGAGGTAACTTGTATTAATTTCATGATGTTTCAATAAATTTAATATTAAAATATTTATGCAAGTTTTTCTTTTCCTTCGGTATGTATACATTTTTTGGCAGAGTGTGTGTGTGTGTGTGTGTGTGTGTGTGTGTGTGTAATTTTTTCTTATTCTATATATTGAGTGCATAGATTTTAATGGTACCTGATAATTTTCTTCTATAATTATGTGCTACTTATTGACATTTATTTGTATTTTACCTTACCTATTTATGCTAAGTATGTATTTTTTGTTATCTAATGTTATTGAGAGTAGGTTGTAAATCTTGTATATCCTATAAAGCATACAATGCTGAGCATATAGTAGGTATTTAGAAATAATTAATGGAATCAAGTAATTTATTTTCATGAATTATGTCTGATTTAAAAATTGCCTATTTATAAAATCAGTTTTCAATTCCATTTTTAGGACACTACCATAGATATATTAGGGGTATAGAACTGTTGATTTACTGTTTTCACTACCTGTATATTTAAAGTTATTTGCAAATATATATTTTTATAGTGCAAAATCTTGGAAGTGTCTAATATATAATTTTTTCTCTGTTCATAACTATCAGAATAATAATAATATTGAGAGCAAAATTTAAGCGGTGCCTACCAAATGTCAGGTGATATTGTAAATACATCTTGTATATTTTCTTTTAATTCTCAAGCATATGAAAAATAAAATTATCATCCGCATTCTATAGATGAAAGCATGGAATCCCAGAGAGGTTAAGATTTGTTTCCATGGTGTAGGGCTGGCAGGATAGCTCAGCAGACCTAGTGCCTGCTTAGGAAAGCACAGGGACCAGGGTTCGATCCTCAGCACCACATGCCTTGCTGGCCCTACCCCTGGGCACACTGAGCCAAGACCTGGTATGGTGGTGCATGCCTGTAATCCCAGCACTGGGGAGGCTGAAAATAGGAGGATCACTAGAAGTCCAGTCTATGTAGTGAGACCCTGTACCAAATACATTAAAAAACAAACAAAAATAAAAATTTTTCCATGGTCTTACAGTAAAAGTGAGGCAGAATAGGTAAGTATTTGAGTTGTGTCTGTATCCTCAAATAGCCAGGCTTTTATCCCATGCCATCTTGCTTTATGTCTGGAATTATTTTTGTTATTGTCGCTTTCTCCTCCTGTTCTGTTCTGTTATTTTTTTTTCTTTAAGATTGATTGATTGATTGATGTCGTACAGGGTCTTGCTATGCAACTTGAACTCGTAGTGATCCTCCTGTTTCAGCCTCTCCAGTGCTGGGATTACAGGTGTGCACCACCATGCCTGGTTTCAGTAGCCAGTACAGAACGGTGCGGGACGGCACAGCATGCAATACTGGAAAGTGAACCTGGGTCCTTGCACTTGCCAGGCAGACACCTAGACTACCACGTTATCTCGCTGGCACCTCCTGTTCTATTCTTAAGAAAAATTCTACATTGTATCTAGTAGCTAGTATTCCAAGCTAGTTGAGCTGTGTTCACTGTAGATCATGGGAATTATAGAAAAGCATTCATCTAGCTTTAAGGTGGGAAAACTTGCCTTAGAAAGGGAGTGCAGGGGGCTGGTGAGATAGCTCAGTGGTCTAAAGAACCTGCTTAGGCAAGCTTAGGCAAGTGTAAGGACCGTGGTTCAATGCCCAGCACCACATGCCAAAGCCCTGCCCTTAGGACGGCCTGAGCTGGCCACAGTCTGGTTGTGGTGGCATACACCTGTAATCCCAGCATTGGGGAGGCTGAAAAAGCAAGTGGATCACCATGAATCCGAGCAGTGTGGTGAGACCCTGCAACAACCAAATACATATTTTAAAAAAAGAAGAGAGGAAAGGGAGGCAGCAGATGTCTGTGACCAGGGATTGTGGACCTCCTACTTGCAGCATTATCATCCAAGCTCAGCTTCGATTTACTTGGCCTAAGCACTATAGAATCTAGTGTTGAAATTTCCTTGTTCCCCAAAGTCATTGGCAGTGCTTTTTATTTGTTAGAGTTGACAACACTGTCATAGAAGAAGCAAACAAAATATCCAGATACAGACTCTAAGGGTTATTCTAGAGCTATAGAGACTTGAATTTGAATGCCTGTTCTATGTAAGAGACGATAGACTTCCAACTGTGCTTCAAATTTCCTCATCTATAGAATGTGTATAGTAATACCTATTTTATAATGTGGCCTTGAAGATTAGATAAAATTTTTAAATGGTAGTACTTATTGGTGCCATTTTTGTGGTTGGCTTTTGGGGACTATAGAATATTCTTATACTATTCTTTATTAAAGATATACTTTCAGTATATTCAGTAGTTAATAATTTATATTTTCCCTGAAAAGTATAAGAAACCATGACATGTCATTTAGTGTTTTAACAAATACTATAATGTTTAAGACATAAGTTCCTGGGCTGGGATGTAGCTCAGTAGCACAGTGCCTGGCTGGCAAGCACAAGGTCATGAGTTCAATTACTTGTACCAAAACGCAAAAAACAAACAGACACAAAAAGACATGAGCTTCAGATCTTACTGCTTGGATTCTTTGGAGACAGATTTTTCTTTTTTTAATTCAATGAAAAAGCAGTTAATGTATATGTTTAAAGAGAATCTTCTGTAATACTGAACCTCTTATGATATAGTAGGAGATTAAGTGTAGATTTTTAGATTCATTCTGTTGTGTTTCTTTCTAATCATAGTGCTGTGTTTAGAAAGAAATGTATCATGTTGCTTTCTGAGTCTGTTTTTCCCTGTTTATAATGTCCCTGTATGTAAAATGGTGGTAAGATATGTGCTGCTAGAGTAGGAAGGAGTAGATGAGATAATAACATAACAACTATGTAGCACACTGCATGTGGTTTAGATGGAGAAACAGAGACCTAATTTTCTTTCCCACCTAAAACTGAGCATTACCTTAATACCAAAACCAAAGAAAACTACCATACAACATCATTCATGAACATAGAAGTAAACATTTTAAATTAAGTTTTAACAAATTAAATCCTGGAGAATATGAACAAGACAATGTATATCTTGACTGCCTTAGCCTACTTTATCATGCTGTAGCAGAAGACCTGAGATTGTATGATTTATAAAGAATAGAGGTTTAAGACTGAACATGGTGGCATGCACCTGTAATCCCAGCACTTGGGAGGCTGAAAGCAGGATTACTATGAGTCTGATCTATGTAATGAGACCCTGTAGATCCTATACTAAATACATTTTTAAAAAAAGAAAAAAAGAATAGAGGTTTATTTTGTCACATGATCTAGAAGGAGGGAAGTTTCAGAGCATGGTGCCAACACTGGCAGGGGCCTTGGCCTGCCTCATAATGTGGCAGAAACGTGTCAGGATAGTCAGGCATGTTGAAGAGGAAAAATAGAGGCTGCCTTGCCTGATAAGAACTTGCTCCCTAGAGAACAAATCCATTTTTGTGGAAAAGGCTTGAATCACTGTTAACCTCCTAACCATTTCTTAGGTCCCATTTCCCAACATTGCCATAATAACAGTCAAATTTCAGCTTGGTTTTTGGATAGGACAAATTACTTTCAAATTTTAACAGTGACCAAGAGAATTTATCCTAGAAATGCCAAGTTTAGTGTAACATTCAACAATCAATCATTGTAGTTCTCAAATTGAAAGACAAAGTCAATAAACTTAATAGGTACAGAAAAAGTATTTAACAGGATCCAAATACTGATTTAAAAGTTTCAACAAACTTGGAATAGATGTCTGTGTCCTCGGGCTTGGGCTGGGATGCTGCACAGTGATAGTATGTGTGCTCAGTAGGTGTGACACCTGGGCTGCTGTCGCCAGCATTGCCTCCCCAAAAGCCAAGATCCTTAATCTGATAAAGGATATTTAAGAAAAGGCAAGTGTTGATGTCATACTTAGTGACAGAAGACTAACATTACTTCACTCCTAAGATGAGGAACAAGACTAGAATATTGATTCTTATTGCTTCTGTTCCCTGGTGATCTGGGGTTTTTAGGCAGGGTGGTCAGGCAAGATTCAAGGTAAAAAGACATGTAAAATGGAAAGAAAGAAGCAAAATTGTCATTATTTAAACAAAGAAATGAGTTAAGTATGGTTGAAAATACAAACTCCTATATAAAAGTCATTTTTTTATACAACAGCAGCAAACAGAAATTAAAATTTTAAAACAATGAATGCCATTTCCAGTCATATCAAAACTATGAAATAGGATAAATCTGACAAAAGATATGAAAGACCTGTATACTGAAAACTTCAATATAGTTGAAAGGAATTAAGGATCTAAATAAATAGTCAGATGTACTTTGTTCGTGCATCAGTAGACTGAATTTTTTTTTTTTTAAACCAAGGATTGTACTCAGGCCCTTGCGCTTGCCAGGGAAGCGCTTATTCCACTAAGCCATCTCCCCAGCCCCTAAACTGAATATTGTTAAGTGTCAGTTATCCCCCAAGTGAGCTATTGATGTTTTCAAAGTTGCGGTCAGATTTTTCTTCTAGAAACTGACTATCTGGTTCTAAAAGTCATACGGGATGTAAAGGATCTCAAATAACCTAAGTAGCCTTGAAAAATAACAAATTTGGAAAACTACCTGATTTCAAGATTTGTAAGGCTGTAGTAATTAAGATAATGTGGGATTGATGTCAAGAGATAAAGTAGTCAGTGGAATAGAGTAACATAAAGGACAAAAGACCAAGACACTAATGGACAGTTGAGTTTTAAAGGTGTAAAGCATTTTTAGTGGATAAGGCAACAGAAGGTACTAGAATAATTAAATATTTATATGCAAAAAAATGAACTTTAACCCACATTTTAGACAGTTTATAATAATTAGCTGAAATGTATTTAGAAAATCTAAATGTAAGGCCTAAAATGATAGTACTTCTGGAAGGAAAAGTTGGGTGAAAGAATGATTTCATAGATATAACACCAAAAATATGCATGGAGGAATATGTTGATAAAGTGCCCTTTATAAGAATTTAAAAGCTTTTGATATTTAAAAACATTAAGAAGAGAAATCATAGATTACCAAAAATATTTGCAAATTATAAACTCTTTAAACTCAATGCTACCCTAATTTTTAAAAATTGGCAGAAGATTTGAACACACTTCACAAAGAGATACAACAAATAACACAGAAAAAGGATGTTCAGCATCTCTAGTCATTAGAACAATGTAAATTAAAACCATAGTGAGCTATCACTGCTCATCTAGTAGTGAATAAAATTAAAAAGACTGGGGTATACAGATGAATGTCCATTTTGTATCTGTGTATTCAAAGTGGTTGGGATAGATATATAGTTACATTCTGTTAATGAATAGAATGATT
>NW_004524744.1:658799-663739 GCF_000260255.1 Octodon degus
TGGGGCGGCCCGAGGGGCTGGGAGAGGGTCCGGCCCACGCTGCGCCTGGGCTGGGACTGGTCCCGCCGGCGCAGGGTAGCAGGAAACTCTCCGCCCACTCACCGGACCTGGGCTAGGACTCTGCATTCTTTTAACAACTTAAAAATTCCATTCTATCTCTAACCAAAGGGGGAAAAATAAAATTCAGGGTAAATCTTACTGTTGCTGTCTTCTTTGGTAGCAGTCTTCTTTTATCCTACTTCTTAAGATTCTGAGTCTTGTGATCTGGCCATCATTCTTACTCCTTTTTGTTTTCACATTCCTGGCCCTGCCTTCTCATTTTTTACCCTTCCCCCCCCCCCTTTTTTTAATGTGGTCTCTTACTGACTCACCTGTCCCATGATTCTGCTAAATGAAGTTGGCAAGATCACTCAAGTTGAGTGCTTATCAGAGTGTTCTCAAACATTGATTGATTGACATCTGCTTACTACTAAAAATATAACCTTCTCTACATTAGATTTAAAAAATCTTAATGTAATACCTTTTTTAAAACTTTATTCTCTGAACAGGAAAAATTGTTAGTTCATTTATAATCTAACAACAAAAAAGTAAAAGCATAAAATGGTCAATGTAATGTATAAGTTATTTTGAGCAAATACTAATTTTTGTGACAGGTATAAGCCTAAGGATACAAAAAAGATTATGACTTGATTCTTTTCTTTCCCCCCTGACTTCTTCAAGAAGTACACATCTAGTAAAGGAATATAAATTAAGGAAAAATGATAAATAGTATATGTAAGAGATATGGAAATTACAGAAAAGAAGCAATAATTAATATAACCCCCTTTCAGCTGATAGTAGGTACTCAAATCAGTAATTGTTGAATGAGTAAATATATGTATGAATAGCCAATCTGCAAATTGACAATCATTAAAATTATTAAAAGATATTTCTACTTAAATAATGAATGGAAAAACTTACTTTATAAAAATTTGACAAATTTACAATAAATTTTTCAAATAATCCTTGTGAGTGAAATTATTGCTGGAGTTTAATAGGATGAGTATCAGAATTAAGAATCTTGTCCACTACTCACTATGGAGATATTTGACCAAATGTATATTTTTACGTAAGAAAATTAAACTGTCAAAATTGAAGTTATTTTCAAGAGCTCCAGTGGCACAATCGGTTAGTGCGTGGTACTTATACTGAAGTTATTTTCAAAGAATTCCTGGTAGTATTTTATAACACACCACAAATCCATTTTATGTTAGCTGTGAGGTTTTCAGAACAGCTTTTTTTTCTCATTGATGGATTCCCTGTGTGTTTGAGATACTGTATTTGGCCTTCAGCCTGCTCTTTCAGAACACTTCAAAGTACACTTAAAAGCCATTTACTCTGTTGATTGGTTTTCTTGACTTGTCCTTCATGATAAGGTAAAAGTTCCTTGTAATTTTCTATTGACAACCCCTTTTCATACAGGTACATTAAATGCTAAATTTTCTTTCTCTCCCTTGTCCTGTCTCTCTTCCTCTTTCTTCTTTCACTTTTGGTAGTATTAACTACATCATTTATTTCAAATGTTATGTATAGCATTTTAGTTGAAGTTTCATTTACTGAGAGTAATGGAAGTCAAGGAATATGCTTTGCAGTAAGCAAAAAATTACTAGATCTAAAAATATGATACATTAGGATTTGGGGTATCAGTAAGAGAACATTAAAATGTGGAATATGTTCACTTGGTTTATTTAACCTATCAGTATATAATACCATGGTAAATTATATGAACCTCATCATTGTTATGTATGCTTGAGCCTATAAAATCAGATCCATTTTTCTGTATAAATGTTTGTAGTTAATTTTTATCTGAATTCAGTTGAGTAGAATATCACATATGTGGAAACACTATAGTTTTCAGGAGGTTTTTTTTTTTTTTTTTTTTCTTAATTTTTTGTACAGTGTGGGGTTTGAACCCAGGGCCAGATGCATGCTAGGCAAGCGCTTTCTTACTGAACTACTCTACACCCACAGCCTTTGTGAGTTTCACATGTTGATTTTCAAATTAATTCTTTTTTTTCCCCCATAATTTTATTGATAAACAAATATCAATGAGATAGTTTCAAATCAAATTGGTAGGACAGTTTCAATAAGTAACACATTGCATACATTCTTCCTAGTGGTTAATTGCTGTACAAGATGCGGACATGATATCCTATTTACAAATACCATTAGAACAAATCCCTCTATTCATTAAGAGAATGTAACTATATATCTATCCTAACCGCTTTGAATATACAATACAAAATGGACATTCATCTGTATACCCTTTTTTTGTTAAGTTCCATTATTTGAATATTATAGGTGTTTAAAATCAGCAAAATATTCTAAAAGAGTCCAGTAGCCCATAATAGTATTGGGTCTTCTGCTTGACTGGCAATGTCAGAAATTGTTGACCTGAATCCCCTATAGCTCAACATAACACCATGACTTTACTTCTTATATTTTGTTTTTATAGTTTTCTTCTGGATGGTTAAGACCAAGGTAAAGCGGGACCTATGCAACAAGAGTTGTTGTATCTTTTGGGTCTGATAAGGTCAGTGAAATCCCCTCAGGATTTATCCTGAGATCCTGTACCTCAGATTGTAGAACCTTTATCAGTGTCAGCCATGTGGATGAGTCACGGCCATTGCTTGGCCAATGTGCTCTCTGTGAAAGCTTGAGAGAATGTTTTCTCTCCATGTGACTCTCCTTAGGCACACTCTACATCATCGATCACTTTCCTCTTTGGCCCCATCTCCTTGATCAGAAAATTTGGGACACTACCGAGTTATATGACATTACAGTACAAGTTCTCATATGTCCTGAGTCTTAATTGACCTTGGAAGGCTAGGGCCAAAATGTTGGCTTTCCTTGCAGCCCTCCTTTTTCTCTAATTTTGGTCTGGAAACTTACGTTGTTAACCATCCAGAAGACAAGCTTATTCTTATTACCATACAACTTAGGCTGTTAAGCTTAACCTCACTGTCTGCATATCAAACATCTTAGGCATAATATGGAAGAGGTATTTTTCATCAAGTATTGATATGTTGAACTTTAAGTACCTACAGAATATGATAAAAAACATTTAAAAATTAGAATATATTTTAAAAATAGGCATAAAGAATTATATACTTCTTATGTTTACACATAAGTCCAAAAATCTCACCATATACAACCTTCAAATCAATTCTAACTGAAAATTCTCGGGAATTAATAAAGTTAGATTGAAGTTGAAGATAGATTTACATTGATAATGTTCCCTAGACCTTTTAGAGGTGCAGTGTTCTATGATATCTACTTAGTTTCAGATAATTTAAAAATAGTTCTGGCCTCTTTTATAAGTTCACTGTTGTCAGTACAGCAACTTGTTAGAATCTTCCACTATAAAAATGACCTTCAGAAAAGTGTTTGGTGAAGGGCTGCTATATTTTCAATAAACTTTCTTGGTTTTAGTCTTTCAAGGAAATTCTTTTCAAGTGTATACCTACAAGTGAAGTTATCAAAATAAATTTTCACCAATAATGTTCTTTAAAAGGTAAAGCAAAAGATCTTGATGTTACATCTTGATTTCTTTCACCTTGAAACAATGGAAGCTCCTTGTGTTTATAGCAGTTTCTTTTTTTGTGATACTGGGACACAAACGTAAGGCCTCATACTGAACTATATCCCTAGCCCATTTTATTTTTTATTTTGAGACAAGGTCATATTAAAATGCCCAGGTGACACTTGAATTTATGATTCTACTACCTCAGCCTGCTTAAGCATGTGGCACCACACCCACAATGAGGTTTGAGTGTGTGTGTTGAACTACACGCTTAGCCTTTTAATTTATGTTTTTATTTTTCTGAGATTATTGAGTCTTGCTAAATCACCCAAGCTGGCCTCGAAGTTGAGCTGCCTTTTCCTGCCTCCCACTCGCTAGTGTGTGGGATTACAGATGTGCACTGTCACACCCAGCAAGGCTTGGTTTTGGAGCCCTGACTTGGCCCCCAAGATCCTGGCAGCCATCTTCATCCTCTGGGAAGAAGGAGATAGATAGAAGTTTATTTCAAGGACAATAATTAATAATATGGCATTTGAACTAGCTTTACTGTGTTTTTCCTTCCTGTTTTTACCACCCATGGTGGCTTTATCTTAAGATACAAACACAAAGTCTGTTTTAAGCTAAATATCCCATCCTTTCATTATGTCTAAAACAGACTTTCTTCCTTTCCTGTTATTTTGCTTTCACTCTCTCCGTAGTAACCTCCTTCCCATTCATCCCAAGATTTAGTAATTTAGTTTAGTATCACACTAACTCAGTAAAAGTAAAAATATTCTAGTGTTCCTGCATGGGCTAACATCTTCCTTAATACTGCGTGCCTTTCTTGTTACTTTCTTTTTCACAGGGTATCAGGTGAGCATATCCTAGCACCAAAAGTGTTCCTAGCTGTGAGGATATTACTAGGAATAAAACCAAAAGTCCTTGCCTCATATGGCTTTCTAGTTGGGAATATAAATAATGTGCAAACACATACATATATACTTGGGTAAGGGCACAAAGTGTGTGTGTGTCTATTTTAGGTTGCCTCAGTCTTCTCCATGAGAAGGTGACATTTGAGCAGAGGCTTCATGATACAAGGGAGGCTGTGGAGCTTTCTGAGAGAGTTTCTAAGGAGAAGGGACAACAAGTATCAAGCCTCTAAGGAGAAAAGGTCATGCTTGATGTTATAGAAAGAGAGATTTCCTCAAGTATTAAAATAGGCTAAAAAAATACAGTAAAATAAATAAAAAATAAAACAGGCTAAAATACTTAAGCATATGTTCAACATTCTGAGATTAATATTAAAGATTAGTATAGAATAGACAAAGGAGAACCATCTCTGTGTGTCTGTCTGTCTGTCTCTCTCTGTCTGTCTCTCTCTGTCTGTCTCTCTCTGTCT
>NW_004524744.1:663839-667494 GCF_000260255.1 Octodon degus
TGATTTGTTCTAATGGTGTTTGTAAATAGGATCACAAGTCCGCATCTTGTACAGCAATTAACCACTAAGAAGAATATATGCAGTGTATTATTTGTTGAAAAAAAAAAATTAAAAAGACTGCCCATACTACGTGCTGGCGTGGATGTGGAGGGACTGGACCACTCATGCTATTTGTGAGAAGGCTAAATGGTACACTCTTTGGGAAACAATTTGACTGTTTCTAAAGTAGCCAAAGATTTACCCACTATACAGTCCTCACATTCTACTTTAAAATTTTTTCCCAGGAGAAATGAAAACATATGTTTATGTACAAGTATTTGCAAACAAATGTCGATGTCAGATTTGTTTATAATAGCTCCAAACTGGAAATACTATCACAGGTAAATATATAAACAAAAATAGTCTTTGGTAATAAGAAACTTATAATACTAACTATACTGATGAATTTTAAAATAATTATGCTGCTGAGTGTGGTGGTACATGCCTGTAATCCCAGCACTTGAGAGGCTGAGGCAGGAGTATGAGTTTAAAGCCAGCCAGGGTTACATAATGAACTCAAGGTCGCCCTGAACTACATAGTGAGACCTTGTCTCAGAAAAAAAGTGTGGAGTGAAAGAAGCCATTAAAAAGAAACACATACTATATGGTTCTATTTACAAATGCTAATTAATATACAGTGACAGAAAACAGACCAGTGGTTGGCTTGAGGACAGAGGTGCGTGACAGGAACAGCAAGCAGGAATTATAGAAGGAGATTTTGGAAGTGATTGATTATCCTGAGTAGTGGTAGTTTCACAAGTGGATATGCATGTGAAAATTTAATAAAGTGTACACTTGAAGAATGTGCAGCATGTCTAATAGAATGCTGCTTAGCAATAAACAAGCAAACTAAGATATGTGCTAATATATGGGTGAACCTCAATAACTTTATACTAGGAAAAGAAGCTGGACACAGAAACTACATACAAGACATCTTTGTATGAAATGTCCAGTGAGAGAAAACTTAGCACAAAAAATGATGAGTATTTACATGGCAAAGGAGGAACTAGATAGTAACCATAAATATGCATGAGGGGCCATATTGGAATGATGAAGATATTTAAAACTGATTTATGATGATGGTTGCACAGCTTGACACATCTAAAAGATTACGGAACTGTATATTAGGAAATGGTAAGCAATATAATATGTAGACTGTGCCTCAGTAAAATTACTACAATTGTGCAGTGTGTCAAACATACTTCAACAAAATAGTTTAAAAAGTATTAAAATGCTTACTGTTGAATCTGGTACAGAGCAGTTCTATAATAAATTTTACGGAGGTAATAACATTAAAAGTTGTAAAAACACTTCAAAGTCATAATGAAATTTTCATGAGTGGTAGTTTTATTATACAGTTGGGAATACTGAAGACGTGGAATCTTTTTTTATTCTGTTTTGTTGTAGCATTTGTATTAGCAGAACTTGATTTAGAATGAATGCAGAAGAAGGGGCACTTATAGCAACATATGCCTTTGGGGGGGCCTCCTTATTTTTAATAAAAGGCAAATATCAACAAATAGCCCATGGACCAGATTTTATCATGGCTGTGGCCCGCGTTTGTATAGCCTGGAACCTAAGGATGATTTCACAATTTTAATAGGTTATAAGAACAAAATAAAGAATACATGACAGGGGCCGGGGAGATGGCTCAGTGGAATAAGCACTTCCCTGGCAAGCTCAAGGGCCTGAGTTCAATCCCCAGTTCTGCAAAGAAAAAGAAAAAAACAATACATGACAGATTAGATCAGGCCTGCAAAGCTTGAAATACTTAGCTTCTGGCTTGTTACAAAAAAAGATCGGCTGGCCCCAGATCTGGAAAGATGTTTTTCTTGGGTGAGCGAAAGACATTAGCTTTGTGGTTGTATTTGCCTGTGTAGGAGACACTGAATCATTCTAGTTAAATCATCTTGTTCCTTGTTACGTTTGTGCAAAGGATCTACAGTGCTATCTTTTTTCAACATCTCACTGTAGTGTTGATGTGATATGAAATTAATTGATCTTGGTTAGTTTTTCTTCTGTAGCAAAGTGATAAATTAATCAGTTGAATGATCTTTCTTCATTATAAAGCTTAAAGATTAGCATGTTAAGTGTTTGTTATAAGTCAGGCAGTAATGCCTTTGTATATCAAAACTAGTGTGGTTCTGCATAGCTAGTATTTAACATTTGTTAGCAGTCTTTGCAGATAAATTCACTATCAATCTTTTCTATCACTTGTGTCTAAAACATATATTCATGGAATTGATTGTATCTATACACTATCAAATAAAATGATTTTATCAGTGAAAATCTCACTTAAATGATACTGTGAACATCCTGAAGACAGGACAAGTTATTATTGGAGTAGTTTGTTTTTTAATCAATTGTATTGCTATCATGCAGCCTCCATTGATTTTCTTTCTTGGTATGAAGCACAATTAGTTGGAAATAAAAGTAAATTGCTAAGTGATCAGCTTTTAAGGGAAGGTCTTAATACATAAAACTTGAAAATAAAAGACTAGGGGCTAGGGAGATAGCTCAGTGGAATAAGCGCTTGCCTGGGAAGTGCAAGGTCCTGAGTTCAATCCCCTGTACTAGAAAAAAACAAAAAAACAAAGACTATCGAGGAGAAAAGAATATTTCTTCAATTTTTCCCGCTAGTGTCTTTTCCTATCAAATAGAAATGAAACTAAGGTATATTCTCATAAATCAAAGTTGAAACACGTGTGTGGATAAAATTTATAATTGAAATAGCAGTTTAATTTCAGGTAGTAACTAAATACTTTTAAAAGGATGTTTTTCTAAGTTTATGATATAGGAAACTATAATAGTCATAATTCTGTTATTCATATAACTATTAACATTTAAAAAATTACAAGTTAATACGTGCATAGGAATGAATTTGAAGTTCAAAGAAGTATATGAAGAAACACTCAAGCCTCTTTCCATATAATTTTTTCCTTGTGGGATGATCCTAGTCATAGGTTTTGTTTTGTTTTGTAATTGAAATGTTAAGGCACACAGCATAAATACTCCTGCAACATTCATTTATGTACAAGATATGCCACAGACATTTTTCTATAACTTTTCAGTGGAAGAAAATACAATGTGGAATGGTGTCTTCCAAGATGTAAAAGATCTACTTCTTGTTTTCCCGTTTTTTGGCAGGATGGGTCAGTGCTGAGCCTGCATTCAGGCCAGGTTCTTTTTACTGCTGGCACAGAGTTATATTCTACCACTAAGCATCAGTTCTCCATTGATGGGCTTTTAATTTGTATCTGGTTTTTTACTGTTATGAATGACAGTTTAATTAAATTCTTAAAATATTGCCAACATTTTCCAAGTATACCCACAAAGAAAATTTCCAGAAGTAGAATATATGCATGTTGAACGTTTGGAAGTATTTGAAAATTACTTTTTTTGGGGGGGGGGAGGGGACCAGGGATTGAACTCAGGACCTTGCACTTGCCAAGCAGGCCTTTATGCTGCTCAGCTATCTTCCCGGCACAAATTACTTTCTAAAATGATTAAAGTGCCTTTTTCTTCAGACCCCTACCAGTACTGCATATTGTCAGACTGAAATATTTGATAACATTATTGGTTTAAGTTCGTATGCATTCTTTTTTTTTTTTTTTTT
>NW_004524744.1:672193-684974 GCF_000260255.1 Octodon degus
TCTCTCTCTCTCTCTCTCTCTCTCTCTCTCTCTCTCTCTCTCTCTCTCTCTTTCCTGGTTCTGGAAATTGAACTCAGGACCTTGTGTTTGCCAAGCAGGCACTGTGCTGCTCAGCTACATCCTTGGCCTGAGAACCATTGCTTATAGAAAACAGAACCATGTATTTTATCAGTGACACATTTCTAAGAGTAATATTATGTAAGAACAATCTTCAGTTATTTTTATTTTAATAGAAAATCCTTTGTACATAAGTTCTTAACTTGAGGAAACCCTTATGGATATAAGAGTTGTGAACTTTCTTAAATTATATGTGGAGGATTTGTGTATGTGCAGTGTACTTGAATGTTTTTCTTGGGTAATTGATGTATTTTTGACTACGACTCTATGGCTCATTCATTTAGTGAATGTTTATGCATGTGTACTATGTGTCAGTTACTATCACAGGTAATAGGAAGATATGCACCAACAAGGTGATCCCTGCTTTCATGGGCTAAGCATGTAGCTAGTGTGCACATGGTAACAGATGACTTGGGAGATGAGAACCATGGAGTCAGTAGACTGGGGAGATCAGGAGTTGAGGAAATTTATTGATAGTTTGGAAAAATATATATATATAGAGAGAGAGAATCTGAGCAACTCCCCTGTGCCCCTTGTCTTCCATACTCATTCCTTGACTTTGCTCCCAGACCATTATCCTCTAGGTACAAAGAGAATAGAAGACGTTTATTTCAAGGACAGTAATTAAAAATAAAGCATTTCAAGTGACCTTATAATTTTTTGCCTTCCTGTATTGAACAGCCATGGTGCCTTTATTTTATCCTTTGATGAAGAGGTAGATATTCATTTCTGGTACTCTGTGAGAATTGACATGATTAAAAGTAATAGTTATAATTTAGTTTTTCAATTAGTGCATGTTTGTAACACAGAGCAGTGGGTGTGATTTGGGAAATTGGTACGTGCATACAACATACTTTGGTCATTTCCAATCCCTTTGCACTTCTCTTTTTTTTTCTCCCCACTGTGCTTTTTGTTTTTGATACTTGTTTCCAGAATTCCCTTTTTCTTCCTCTTTCCTTTTTAAAATTTATTCTTTGGTTGATGGGCATTTGAGTTGTTTCCAAGATTTAAGTATTACAAAGTGTGCTACAATAACCATGATTACAGGTATATCAGTGTCCTCCCTTTTTCCTTTTAATAGCTTCTTGAAGTTCCTGTCATCTACATGTAAGGAAGAGTTAAATTTATGAGAAAATTAATTAGTATGAATTAGTGGAAAATGTGTGTCAAAGGATATTGTTTTAAAACAGGCAACTTAATTTTGATTAGAGTGTAATAAAAAATGTTGGCTAGAAATGCTATGTAAAGTAATAATGCCACGTAATTAACAAATCATTTGTTTACATTAAAAAATATTTTCCACATATATTAAAGGATTGATTTCTAAAGCTATTTCACCTAATTAACAAATCATTTGTTTACATTAAAAAATATTTTCCACATATATTAAAGGATTGATTTCTAAAGCTATTTCACCTAATTAACAAATCATTTGTTTACATTAAAAAATATTTTCCACATATATTAAAGGATTGATTTCTAAAGATATTTAACTATTTTCTTGTAATCTTATTTACTTCACTAATTTATTGTCATAAAACTTTTAAAACATTCTAGATAGTGAGATTATTACTAATACCAAATTAATAGCTCTATACAGTGTATTGACTATCAAAACTGTCCTATTAATCAGCTGTGAAACTGTCTCATTCATATTTATTTCTCAATAAAAAAAATTAATAGCTCTAGTAAGCTAATTATGAAGCTTTGATTACTCCTGAGTGGAATCCTCCTTTTCCTACTTTCCTCTGTCACTGGGAATCTTCCTACTGTGTACTATAAAATCAAGTCAATAGCAAACAAATTATTGTTGAATGTCATATTTTAAAATATGAATACTAGTTCTTTTTAATTTAAAAATTTAGGGCTTGCGGACTAAAACATCTGCTTAGGAGGCTCAGGGACCAGGGTTCGATCCCTAGAGTGCAGTGCCAACCCTGTCCCTGGGGCACGCTGAGATAATGCCCATCTGTAATCCCATTCAGCTGGGTGTAACAAGTTGACCACCAGTTAGCAGTCCACTGGGCTCAGATTACCAGATAGAGGAATGGAAAACTGATCAAACAATATAAGCCTTAACAGTTCTTTTAAAGAAAATCTTTTTCTTTTTTGCGGAACTGCGAATTGAACTCAGGCCCTTGCACTTGCCAGGCAAGTGCTTATTCTACTGAGCCATCTCCCCAGCCCCTAAAGAACATCTTTTAAAAGAACATTATATAAAGGAATTTATTTAATAACCTAACTTTGACATTAAGTTATCATAACACTGAAGAAGAAAAAGATGTTAGTCCTTTTATTGTCATGTAAATATACAGATTTTGAGAACTTATAATCAATAATGGTATTTAATTTTTTTTTTTATTTATTTGAGAGAGAGAGAGAGAGAGAGAGAGAGAGAGTGAGAGTGGTGTGTGTGTGGCCAGCTCAGCCCACCAGGGGGCGGGGCTGGCTGGCATGTGGTGCTGGGGGATTGAACCGCGGTCCCTGATGCTTTGCCAAGCTTGTTCTAAGTAGGTGCCTTAGACCACTGAGCCATCTCTCCAGCCCCCAATAATGGTATTGACAAAGCAAAGTTTATTTTATAAAAAAGGATGGCAGGATAACTCAACTCGATGTTTATGTCAACTCATGCTAAGACCTGATTTAACTAGTTTCTTATCTGTGTTTCAAATATATTTCAAACGTTGAACTATTTAATATAAGGCAGTGTCTTTTTTTTTTTGGCGGAACTGGGGATTGAACTCAGGCCCTTGCGCTTGCCAGGGAAGCACTTATTCCACTGAGCCATCTCCCCGGCCCAAGGCAGTGTCTTTGATGTACTCTTTTTTTTCCCATTTTCCTCATTTTAAAGTTGAAGGCACCATCCATTCATAGGTAAGTATCACTTACTTTGCGTGTGTGAGTTGTTTTGTAGCAAGAATGTTGGTAGCCTGGCAGCTGATAAAAGCTCAAGTATATTGTAATAAAAATAAACAAGTTCAGGGCAAGAGAATTGGAACAGCAAAACCTTGTGTTGAAATCAGAGCCTTGAGTTTTCCTGAAAACCTGTTGGAACATGCAATGTGAGTGTATTGGAGTTCAGTTAAGCAAGAGACTATAGGAAGTAGAATTTGAATAAGTCAAGTCCTTATATTCAGTGACTCGCAGGGAGTATTGTTCAGATTGGCTACTATCAACAATAGCAAGATAATGGGCTGACCAGATAGCTCAGCAGATTAAAGCACCTGCTTAGGCAGAGTGTAGCGGCCAGGGTTTGATCCCCAGCATGCCGTGCCGTGCCGGCCCCACCCCCAGCACATGCTGAGCCAGTGATAGAGATTGGGCATGGTGGCATGGGCCTGTGATCCCAGCACTTGGGAGGCTGAAAACAGAAGAATCACTATGAGTCCTGTCTGTGTAGTGAGACCCTGTAGACCCTATAGATCCTATCCTAAATACATTTTAAAAAGCAAGATAAAAGGCAGTAGCCCTTTGCTGAAAGCATACTGCCAGTTCTTCTTTTCCCTCATTCCTTCTAGTTAATGCTTGACTTTTGTTTATTCTTTTTCTATGTACTGTGTCATAAATAAGATTCTTTAAAAAAAAAAGAAAATAAACTGTAAAATTAAATAGATGGAGTAGGTTGGCAGTACATCTTAGATCTTCCATCTTGTGGGGCTAAAAAAGAAGAGAAACTGGTATATACCCAGAATCTACTGTGAGCTGGCACTATTCTGATTCTTTATTGAGTGAGATGTATGCTTGTGATGAGTCATTCATGTTATATTTTACATTATGCCCTTTAGGTAGATTTTTACCAGCGTTCTTAACAGAAGAAATATTAGAATAAAAATATTTATTATTATTTCTACTTTTTTTTACCTGTACGTCATAAAATTAGATGATAATTTTCCAGAACTGTTGGGAATTAAAGTATGACTTTCCCTTTATTAAATATAAATAATAGCATCAGGAAATCTATGTCATTTGAGATAAATATTTATCTTTTCTCATTAATATGTTGCATTAACTCAAGGTAGTGATCCTCAATAGAGTAACACGTGATAAAAATATGAATGTAGCATAGTATATTAAAGGTAATAAACTTTTGCTTCTCAGTGTTGGCCAATCCCTGTGTGGCAGTTGAGTTGTTATTAAGTGGCTATTAGCATACTGTATGCATAGCTTTTGTTACTTATTTAAAAATCAGCAATAAATATACATTTCCCAAATTCTGTCTTTATCTAAATGTGAGAATTTGAATGGATCTGAAATATAATTCCTTATAAATATCATTGTTGTTAGCTCTAAGCAAATTGTGACATTCATTAATATGGAATTCATGATAAATACATCATCTTTATCCTATTATAAATTCTTTTTTTTTTTTTTTTTAATAAATTCTTAAATGTAAGCACTAAGGTAAACATTTTCAAAACAGCTTTATTACAAGCCCTGATAAAAGCTCTTACATGAGAGCACCTTTTCCTTACATTATGGATCCTGGTAAAAATATTAATTTGTTGAAGTGATATAGAGCATAATTCATACCACAGCTTATTTGCACGAATACATCTTTAAATACTTGTTGACAAATGCTTTCCATAACAACAATAGGCAAATGAGTGATCCATTTGTGAGTTTGAGCTGATCTTTTAAAGGATTTTGTTTATAAAGCAAGGAAGATTCATATGTGACTCTTAAGTCCTAAAATATTACTGTCCATCCCTTGACAGAAAAAGTTTGCTAATCCCACAAACACCTGACGTCTGTGAGTTTCTCTATAAAACCTGGGCCAAACATATGGAGTCATGAGTTGGCAGTTCTCAAAAGTAAATAATTGCAGACTAGGGGAGAAGACCAGATTTTGAAGTACCACCAACTTGTGATAAATAATGACATTTGTCACTTTCTGTTGTCACCTACCCTGATTGTAGCAGAGCCTGACCCCAGGAAATGGCAGGAGAAGCCCTCCATTCACAGGCTTGTGTCCTTATAGTGACCGAGTTGTGGACAAGAACACAGCTTCTCAGTCTTTGAGGCAGAAGAACCTTCCTGTTTGATGAGAGGAGCTTGCTTTCAAGAGGATGAGCCTAACCATGGCTGTTTATTTGTGTCACACTATTTGGCCCCCAGTCTGGAACCAGTTGCAAAAAATAAGTGTCAGAACTGACCAAATAAATGTCCAGCTTCTGGGCTGAATGCTGCAAACAAGAGCCCCAGAGAACTAGAAGTCACTGGGTGATCAAAGAAAGGGAGCAAGTTAGGGAATTGGCCACACCAAATTGTTTGTGACATTAATTGAGAAGACAGAGAAAAGACAACTTTAAAAAAGATTAAAGAAATTATTCAATATGAAAAAATAGATAAGACTGAAAAAATTGGGAGAGCCCATGGAACAATAATAAAAGATCTAACTTTCATATCATTAGAACCCCTACAAGGAGAAGAGAAAGTATCATACCTGAAGAAATATTGGCCATATTGTGGTGAGACTTGAACATGCATACATTTGGAAATGTGAAATAGTACAGCCACTCTGGAAAACAGTATGGTAGTAGCCTATAAACTAATTGTGCATTTATGATTTCCAGCGATTCTACTCTGGACTTGTATCCTACAGATGTGAAACTTGCAAAATGAACTAAAAAGGAAATTCTGCCACATGCTACAACATGTTTGAACCTTGAAGACATCATTTTATGTGAATTAAGCCAGTTCTAAGGGATAGATATGGCATGATTCTACTTGTATGAAGTTCCAGAGGGATGAAATTAATAGAGACAAAGTAGAATGTCAGTGACATGGTAGGAAGAAGAAGTGGGGAGGCATTGTTTAATGGGTTATATACTGTTGTTCTATTTGTACTGATGGGTTTTTTTGGTGGTGGTGATAGGGATTGAATCCAGGGAGCTCTATCACTGAGCTAGATCTCAAGGCCTTTTCTATTTTATCATGAGATGAGGTCTTGCTATGACTGGCCTTCAGCTTGCAGTCTTTCTTACCTCCATCTCCCTAGTAGTTGGGATTAGTTTATGACATTTTTGGACATAAAATGCTCTAAGGACTGGGGAGGATGGGTGGCATGTTTGCCAGGGAGCGGTCAGATGAGTTTTCTGGGTTATATAATCCTGTGTTAGAAGGGTTGTTACTTATGTGTATGCATGAGTTACAATTCATGAAACTCTGTACCTTCCTGGCTCAATTGTACTACCTTTCAATTTAAAAAATGTAAACAATATCTTAACATGTGACAATATAATTAGCATGTTACCAACCATGGTAGTGATTGGGTAGTTGCTTGAGTTCATCCTTTAGTGCCAACTGTAAAAATGTCTTGTTTTGCTTTTTTTTCTCTATGAAGAAAAAAGTATGACTTTAGTTTAGAAGTGTAAGTGATTCAGTAGGGGGCCAGGGCCCACATTTTCTAAACATTCTGAGCCTGTGCAAGAGGAGGGCATGGAGATGGTGTGAGTGCTACATCTGCCCTAGGTTGGGTAGCCTGTGTGCAGTGTAAGGGAAGAAAAGAGCCTTGGTCTCCCTATTTTGCTCTTGTTGGTTTTGCATCTGTTGTGTTTGCCATCTGAAACTGTTGCTCCTGTGCCATGCCACTCTGCCTTGGAGCCAGCTGATTACAGCTGAAACCTCCATAAACTGAGCTAATAAACCTTTTCTCCTTTAAGTTTAGGTGTCAGAGCTGGGGATATAGCTCAGTGGTGTAAACACCTGGTGCCTGCCTGGCAAGCATAAGGTCCCAAGTTTGATCCCTGGTACAGAAAAAAAAAGGGGGGGAAAGAAATTATACATTATTTTAACTTTAGATGTTGGGTATTTTGTTTCAGCAACTACAGATTCTAAGCAGCTAAGAAAGACATAATTTTTAGCATCTTGAAAGGGCTGGCTTTATAATTTTAATTTTGTGTGTGTGTATAGTGCTGAGGATTAAATTCAAGAAATCATGAATGGCTGGGGAGATGGCTCAGTGGAATAAATGCTTCCCTGGCAAGCACAAGGGTATGAGTTCAAACCCTGGTTCCACCAAAAATAAATGAATAAAAACACACTTAGCTTAATGATTTTTACCACTAAGAAGAATGTATGCAGTGTGTTAATTATTGAAACTGTCCTGGTGATTTGGTTTGAAACTATCTCATTGCCATTTGTTTATCAATAAAATTATGAAAAAAAAAAAAGAAATCATGCATACTAGGTAAGCACGAATGATATTTCCAGCTTATACTTTTAAATGCCATGAGATAAATGCACATAATGAAAATATTTGAAAAATATTGAATAGCATAAGAAAGAATAGGAATATTGAACAGTATAGGAAAATTATTCAAAATTCCTGTGATTGTTGACATTTCTGTATTTTCCATTTTTGCTCTTTATATGTGAATTTTTTAAAAACTGGATTGTAATTACATATTATTTTGGATTTTTTTCATTGAACACTATCTTAAGCACTTTCCTATGTCATTAAAATTCTTACAAAGTATCCTTTGCATAGCTGTTTTATGTATGGTTATATCATAATTTATTCAACTGTATTCTTTTTCTTGGATCTCTCTCTCTCTCTCTCTCTCTCTCTCTCTCTCTCTCTCTCTCTCTCTCTCTCTCTCTCAGTATTCCATTACTATAATCATCACTTCTATGAAGATAAATCCGTATCTCTCATGCACACAATGCATTCTGTCATTGTGTAAATATATAGCTATTTATTGAAAAGTCTGAATTTGGTGAGGTAAAAACTTAGTTTGTCCATTTTCAGCTGTACAGTTTTCCCTCTGTTGGGCTCAGGCATGTTAGATACTATAGTTCCAGTATTAGTAATAAAAAGTGCCGCGTGCCCAGTTCAAAACTCTAGTCTCATATGATGCGAAGACCTTCCTCACGCCATTGGGAGCCAGTCCTTTCATGAAATGTGGAAGGCTTTTTCCACTCCAAACCATGGAGTGTTCAGTTTTAAAGTGCCTGGCCTCCAGTGCCTTTTCTAGGCCTGTTTCCTCTGGAATAGAGGCTATGGAAGCAGATTCATGGGGGAAAGGCACACGCCTCAGCTAACCTCTACATATTTGTAGTTGCCATTTTGGTTGTTATTGACATCCTCCCTATAGCATTTGTTGTACCTGCCAGTCCCTCCTTACAGGTACCTCCTTGAGCCCCTCAACCTTGTGTCTTGACTTTTGCTTTTACTTGGGTTAGGAATTGGTTAGAATAAGGTCTTTTGGTGGTCTTTTAATTTTTTTTAATTTATGTATTTTTATTATTTGTTTATTTTATTTATTTATTTTTTTGTGGCTGGCTCAGCCCACCCTGGTGCAGCATGTGGTGCCAGGGATCAAACTATAGTCCCTGTGCTTTGTGTAACCTTGCCTAAGCAGGGGCTTTAGACCACTGAGCTATCTTACCATCCCCTGGTGGCCTTTATTGTTGGCTTTATTTAGCTTATAGTACTCTAACTTCGCCTTTTTTGCTTTTAGATTTGGGCCCTCCCTTGAATCCTAAAAATGCTTGTTTCAAATACATACAGAAAATTTACAGCAGCAGTTGAAACCATTGTAAAGCCTTTTGGCTACTGTTATTTTAAAATGGCAGCGCAGTTCTTAGCCCAACAAGCACATATTTGTCTTGTCTACACAGCAGATGCATAGTACTAAACTGTCAGTCTATAAGTACCCAAAAAAATTTCTTTTCAAGAAAACAATACAAAACAAAAACCTTTTTTTGCTGTAACAAATAGTAATAGTTGTTTTTGTCCATTCACCCTGTTTAAACATACTTCAGTCTATTTTTCATACCACAGATCAACAGACTATGGACTTTGGGCCACTTCCAGCTTTCCACCTGTTTTTGTAAATAAAGTTTTTTTTGAAACACAGCTGCGCTCATTTATTTATGTATTGTCTGTGGCTTCTTTTGTGCTACAACAGCAGAGTTGAGTAGTTGTAACAGAGCCCATTTGGCCTGCAAAGCCTAAAATATTTTCTGTGTCACTATTTACAAAGAAACTATGCCAACTCCTGTTTCACACCCTTCCTCTAGAATTCATTTTAAAACAGACCAGACATGCCGTTTATCTGCTAAGAAACATTAACTGGGTTTGACTGCTGACAGGATATATTCTCCTTCTTACATTTAAATCCCTTTGCAGTCAGGTCTTAAATCACTATTGCAGGTTCAAGTTCAGTATTTCCTGATGTTTTTAGACAAGATATGGTGCATTCAGGGTGGTCTGACCATGGACTTCCTGTTGTTTTTAGTGGTGCAGCCTGAAAATCAGGCTTAGAACTTGGCAGCTGCAGGTTGAATTTGGCCTCCAAACCTATGTTGTTGCACCAAGATCATGCTTTTGTTTTGTACCAGCTGTTCAGGACAAATGAGGCGTTGTGGTGACTCTGTCCCCTGTACCTGCCCAATAACTAAGTTGGCTTCGAGCAGCTGCTCTCCCACACAGGCACACTGCCCTCCACCTCTGCTCAGCCTGTTATGCAGGTAGAATGTGTCTTTAAACCCATTCTCTTCAGTTATGCATGTTCTGTAGATACAGAGCTGCTTCTTACTCATGCCATCCACCTCATTTTCACGTGACATCATGCTGGTTCCTTTTGGCCTAGAAGATGCTCTATGTGTTTTAAAATTCATCTTTTTAAGATTCAGATTAATTATCACCATCCTTGTGCAGTCCTCCATGTCAGAGTCCATCACTACTTCTGTGCCCGTGTAGCAGTTTTTCATCTACCTGGCATGTCAAATGTCACGTATTTTAAACTAGATTGTATGCTCTGTGGGTTCAAGGTTGGTAGCTTACTCATCTTTCTACTTTTAGTTCCTAGCGTGTTGTTTGGCAAAAATCCGGAGACTAAATGAATTTGCTAAATTGTACTAATATTACTTTAAGAGTTAGGACATGAAAGATTGATTAGGCAGAAGAAAAATCCAACTTTTTGAGTGATCTTTTCCTTTCATTGTCTCATATAGTTGGTTTTTTTTCTCTTAGTAGCTTACAAAAAATTCATTTGTAGTTTTTTTTTTTTAAAAACTGCATTCATTTTTCATGAAGATCAGCAATATATATTTTTCCATAATTTTATTGTGAGACATATAGCAATGAGACAGTTTCAAAACAAATTGGTATGATAGTTTCAATAATTAACACATTGCATATTCTCTTCCTAGTGATTATTTGCTGTACAAGATGCAGACATGATATCCTATTTACAAACACCATTAGAACAAATCCCTCTATTCATTAAGAGAATGTAACTATACATCTATACTAACCATTTTGAATACACAGATACAAAATGGTCATTCATCTGTATCCCCTTTTTTTGTTCAGTCATTTAAATATTATAGGTGTGTAAACTCAGCAAAATATTCAAAAAGAGTCCAGTAGCCCATAATAGCATTGGGTATTCTGTTTAACTGGCAATGTCAGAAATTATTGACCTGAGTCCCCTACAGCTCAACATAACAGCATGGCTTTATTTCCTATATTTCGTCTTCATACTTTTCTACTGGATGGTTAAGACCAAGGTAAAGCAGGACCTATGCAACAAGAGTTGTAGCTTTTTGGTCTGAGAAGGTCAGTGAAATCCCCTCAGGATTTATCCTGAGATCCTGTACCTCAGATTGTAGAACCTTTGTCAGTGTCAGCCATGTGGATGAGTCACAGCCATTGCTTGACCAATGTGCTCTCTGTGAAAGCCTGAGAGAGTGTTTTCTCCCCATGTGACTCTCCTTAGGCACACTCTACGTCATCAATCACTTTCGTCTTTGGCCCCATAATCTTCTTGATCAGAAAATTTGGGACACTACCGAGGTACATGACGTTACAGTACAAGTTCTCATATGTCCTGAGTCTTAATTGACCTTAGAAGTTTAGGGCCAAAATGTTGGCTTTCCTTGTAGCCCTCCTTTTTCTCTAATTTTGTTCTGCAAACTTAGGTTGTTAACCATCTAGAAGACAAGCTTATTGTTATTATCAAACGATTTAGGCTATCAAGCTTAACCTCACTATCTCACTGCATTTTAAACATCTTAGGCATAATAAGGAGCAGGTATTTTTCATCAAGTATTGATATGTTGAACTTTAAATCCCTGCATAATATGATAAAAAACATTTAAAAATTAGATTATATTTTAAAAATAGGATAAAGAATTCTATACTTCTCATGTTTGCACATAAGTCCAAAAATCTCACCATATACAACCTTGAAGCAGGACAGTCCCACAATATTTCTTTTCCTGTCTCTTGCTTTCATTCACCATCCCCTTCTTTTTGAACATCCACCTACCCGAGAGACATCATAGCAGTAACTGGCATGTCATGACAAGCCGCCCATATTCAGACTACCAGAATGACAGGCACTCCAAATATGAAACTACTGTTACAAATTACTATCTGCAGTGCAGTAGCTTAGTTCATAGGTATCAGTATATATAGTTAGTCAGGGTGAGAATCTTTCCAATTAACTGCTAGATTCAAAAATCTTCTGAATATTCTCAGGATCATTGCCTTGCTCATCTTTTACAAATAACTGTATGGCTTGACATTGTCATGTTTCCTAGCTCTTCTCCTTTCCCTCTCTTGATTAGTTAGTCCTTGAGAACCCGCTCTTCTTTAACTTGTATTATATCTTTCTATTTGTATTTCTTCTTTGGAGTTCTAAAATACCACATCTTTTCCATCCATTCCTCAGGTGATGGGCATCTTGGTTGTTTCCAAGATTTGGCTATCACAAATTGTGCTGCTATAAACATAGCCACACATATATCCCTATGATATGATATTTTCAGATCCTCCGGGAAAATTTCCAGTAGAGGAATAGCTAGATTAAATGGGATTTCCAGTCCAGCTTTTAAAAGGAGTCTCCACACTGATTTCCATAACGGTTGCACCATCTACATTCCCACCAGAGGTGGAGAAAGGTTCCTTTTTCCCCACAGCCTCTCCAACAATTGTTGTTGGGTGATTTCTTTATGATAGCCATTCTTTCTGGGGTAAGACGATATCTCAGTGTTGTTTTAATTTGCATTTCACGGATGGCTAGTGATGTGGAGCATTTTTTTCATGCATTTATTCGCTTCTTTAATTTCATCCTCTGAAAAGTGTGTATTCATCTCAGATGCCCATTTCTGGACTGGGTCTTTAAATTTTGGGTCCCTAATGTTTTTTAGTTCCTTATAAATTCTAGACAGCAGACCTTTGTCTGAGTCCTTATTTGTCATGATTTTTTCCAAATTTATGGGTTGTCTATTCACTTTGTTGGTAATTTCTTTTGACGTGAAAAAACTTCCCGTAAGAGCAGGTCTCAGTTGTTAATTCTTTCAAGTGTTTCCCATGCGATTTGATTTTTGTTCATGAACTCTTTGCCTACCCCTATGTCTTCAAGAGTTCCTCCTGCTTTCACTTCTAGATTTAGTGTTTCTGTTTTAATGTTTAAATCTTTAATCCATTTTGACTTTAGCTTAGTGCATGGTGATAGACCTGGGTCTAGTTTTAGGCATGTAGAGAGCCAGTTTTTCCAGCACCATTTGTTAAAGAGACTATCTTTCTTCCAGTGAGTATGTTTGGCCCCTTTGTTAAAGATAAGGTGACTCAGTGTGTTTGTAGGGGCTTCAGCATCTTCTAATCTATTCCATTGATCCTCAGGTCTATTTTGTTGCCAGTACCATGCTG
>NW_004524744.1:699443-702509 GCF_000260255.1 Octodon degus
TTTTTTTTATCAATGTCTTCTTTAGAAGCAGTTATTAATTATTTTACTGCAGTGTTTTCTTCAGATTGGGTTTCCTCCCTATGTTTTTGCAGTTGATTCTTTACTTCAGATATGATGAGTTCAGAGAAATCTTTTTTTATTTCAGAAAATAATTCCACTGAGTTCCTTTATAACTTTCTACTGTTCTTATTTACTGTCGAAGCTATTAATTCATACATTTGAGCTGAGCTAGTAGAAAAGAATTCCACTGTGAGTTCCTGTATAACTCTCTGCTGTTGCTTATTTACTATCAATGCTGTTAATTCATACATTTGAGCTGAGCTAGTGTCCTTTGTAGTTGTTCTGGGTGGGCATTGGGTTTCCTCCATATGTTTCTGCATTTGATTCTTTACTGCAGATGCTATTAATTCAGGGATTTCTTTTTTTTTTCATTTCCAATCTGAGTTCCTCTATACCTTTCTGCAGTTGTTTATTTCAGAAGCCATTGATTCATTGATTTCCACTGTGTGATTCCCAATTTGTTCTGTGTTAGTGTCCTCTGCATTTGTTATGGGTGGGCTTGGGGTCTCAGATTGCATTTTACTCCTTCTCATTGTGATTTTGTGTAGCACTGTCTTCTGGCCTTTGTTGTAGAGCTTAGGTGCAGTTATAACCTTAGCACCTACTGAAATTCAGGTGCAAATCTACAAAGTTTAGATATATCCAGTTGTGCCTGGCTTGGGTCTGGCTGCTGTGCTCAGCTCCTTCCTGCTGCTGCCTTTGGGAGTGATCCTGTTGTGCCCCTCTGGCAAGATGTTCTGCTGATGGATAGCTGAGTGGCTTTGTCCCTACTCTCTCTGTAGGAGTTGCAGCTGCAAGATTTCACCTCAGGCCTATATGCCTGGCCTGAGCTGAGTCTGGAGGGGACAAGATAGTGTAGTGTGGAGAAGAAGCTCTCCCACACACTCACCAGGCCTAGGCTAGGACTGGATCTGTGGGTCCCCTGAATGTGATAGAAATTCTCACTGGGCAGGCATTGTAGAGGGATGCTGCAGAAAGGTGGTGGGGGCCCAAGGGGGTGGAAGAGCGTCTCTCCCACACTGCGCCTGGACTTGGACCGGCGGCGCAGGGTAGCTGGAAACTCTCCCACACACTCACCCGGCCTGGGCTAGGACTGGATCTGGGGGTCCCCAGAATGCTGCAGAAATTCTCACTCGGCAGTGGGGTGGGGGTGTACTGCAGAGTGGTGGTAGAATCCCAAGGGGGTAGAAGAGGGTCTCACCCACTCTGCGCCTGGGCTTGGACCGGCAGGTACCGCCAGCGCAGGGTAGCCCAAGATCAGCGATGTATTATAGCTGTGTCTGGGGTCACAAACCAGTGAGTGATGGGAGTAGAGTTCACGTTGATGTGTGTCTGTCTTGAGAGCTCACACCCATAGTTGTAGGCCCCTTCTTACTGTTCATGTAACATCAAGTCTTCTGGATGTTAGTCCCTAATTGTAAGTGATGATTAATAATACCTACCTCATGGAGTTCTTGGAGAAATGAATATGTCTGTTGGTATTAGACCAGAGCTTGAGTCAGAGTAAGTAACTGGTATATGGAGTTGGACTGTCACAAAATTTTTTTAATGTATTTAGTACAACGTCTATAGGATCTCACTACACAGATTGGACTTGTAGTGATCCTTCCTGTTTCACTGCCTTCCAAGCACTGGGATTATAGGCATGCACCACCACATCCAGTCTCATTCCTTGTCTCAGCACGCCCTGGGGGCAGGGCTGGCATGGCAGGCCAGGGATCAAACCTTGGCCCTTACAGCTGCCTAAGCAGGTGCTTTAATATGCTGAGCTGTCTGCCTGGCCCTGGACAGTTATTTTAGTTACTATTTAATGTTCTGTAGGAAAAATGTAAATTATCTTCCTTTCTTTGGGTTAAGTTGTTGGGAGCCAAGGGGTTAAGAGTGTTGCCCCATATTGAGAAACTGCTAGACTATACTTTATGTAATTGTAGAATACTGTTGGAGAGGGGTTTTGGAGGCAAAGTTTATGAGTAACTGCTTACCAGAGCAGGAGTTTCCAATGAGAGAAGAATGTTTATCTAAAGATTATCAAAGGGCCTGGGAGATGGCTCCATGGAATAAGCGCTTCCCTGGCAAGCACAAGGGCCTGAGTTCAATCCCTGGTTCTGAAAAAAAAAAAAAAAAAAAAAAAAAAAAAAAAAAAAAAAGACTATCAGAACAATACAGTGGCAGAAGCTTGCCACTCTAAAAGAAGCATTGATTGGTTAAAAATCATTAATATGTCCTCTTTAATTTTTGTTATTACTATTTTTAGTTCTGTCCTCTATAAAATGTAAAAGTCTTTTTTTTAAACACTATAATCCATAATCCTCCAAAGTAATTGAACAAATCTACAATTTACTCTGTATGGGAGATTCTCAGTGGATGGCCCAGAAATTCTTTTTTAATAGAGACACTTTCCTTAGGACACTTTCTTTTCTCTTCACCTTTTTTTTTTTTTTTTTTTTGTATTTTAGGGAAGGGTCTACAGTGTGTTCAGGGTCTTACTACTAGATCGGACTCATAGTGATCCACCTGTTTACAGCCTCCCAAGAGCTGTGATTACAGGTGCATGCCTGCCATGCCTAGAGTCAGTTGCCGGCTCAGTGTGCCCTGGGGGTTGGGCCAGCACATGGCAGGTCCAGGTATCAAAACCCCAGGCCCCTGCGCCTGCTTGCAGGCGCTTTAATCCGCTGAGCTATTTGACTTGCCCTTCACCTTTGTTTTAAGTCAGAGAATTAGTGTATTCTGAAAGCATAGGCTACACTTTTTGTCTGTATGTATTTTTGTGCAGCAAGTTTTAATGGCCTTAATAAAGATTTAAGAATTAATGGCTTGGATGTGTTCATGACTATATTTTACTCTGAGATGTAATATAACGTGCATCTCAGAGGGACAAAAGTGGTTAAGATGACTTAATTTTAGCTTTGTTATAATGCTAAAAAAATGTTATTGAACAAAAAGGTTAAGAATTACATGGAAAAAGGTAACCTGTGAGTGAAGGCAAAAAAAAAAAAAAAAAAAAAA
>NW_004524744.1:702609-725255 GCF_000260255.1 Octodon degus
AAAAAAAAAAGCATAGTACACCTGTATCCACTGATTCCCTATTCTGGTATCTTCAGTAAAGTGTTCCACTTAGGATAGTGAGCAGAATGTAGGACTTTGTAAAAACCAGTCTTTTCTTCAAAACACTTGTGATACAGGATGAGGAAAAAAGTATTTTACATTGCAGTGGACAGTCACTTTAGCCAAACATAAAAAGTACTGTGACTATTACATTGTATATTCAGATGCAGTATTTAACAGAGTTCACTGAAGGGATTCAGGTCAGTCCAGCCTGGGCTTTGTTTTGTTGTTGTTGTTGTTTTTCTTTTTGCACCAAGTCATATACACTGCTGTTGAGAATCTAATGGATAATATCCTTGCCTTAAAAAAAAGTCCAACTTTTATGAGCCCACAAAATGTTATTCCATAGGAAAGCACAGTTGGAAGTGCACAGTACCTGAGAGGTAGGGAGGAAAGCTTGCAAGTGTTGCTTTCTTAAAGTATGCTTGGCCCAAATAAGTTTCCTGGCCAAGTTTTGATAAAACCAACACATACATATATGTTATTTTTAAACATAACTGTCAGTGCTGATTGTCACCAATAGCCAACTACATAAAGTAATTCCATAACTACATAAAATAATTCCAGTAATTTTTTTAAAAGTGGAAAACATGAACTGGGGAGATAGCTCAGTGGCCTAAGCACCTGCCTGGCAAGCACAAGATCCCAAGTTCAATGCCCAGCACCACATGCCATGCTGGCCCTGAAACCCTGCATGGTAGTGCATACCTGTAATCTCAGTGCTGAACAGGCTGAAGCAGGGGGATCACAAGAGTCTGAACTGTGTAGTGAGACCATGTATCAACAAAATTTTTAAAAAGTAAAATATTGTGGTAATAAATGTATTTAAGAATTCAGTAGAGTCCATAGTCCTAAAGATCAGACGTACTGAAATTTGGTATAAACTTTTAAAAATATTTTTATATATAGTTTTTTAATTTAAATTAAAGGGGTGTGGGTATAGCTCAGAGGCAGAGCTTATGGAAGCCCTGAATATTGCAAACCAAATAAATGTTTCACATTTCTGAAGCATTTATTATTTTTGGCACATTGTAAGGCTACAGAATGTAGTTTTAAAACATGAGAAATTGAGTATCTGTAGAATAACATAACTTTTCAGAATATAGGTAAGTTGGACATATTTTTTCTCCTGTTTTCCAAATTTAACATTGCTGTAACACACACACCCACAGACACCCCCCCCACACACACACACAAGGTGTAGGACGAGCTAAGCAAGCACTCTACCCCTGTGTTCTGTCCCCCTCCCCGCTGTAATTCTTTAGCAAAGGCCAAAGAAATTTATTGGAACCGCAATGGTCACTTCAGTTGACAATCAAAAGAAGGATAATTTAAGGTAAAGTGGAGAATTAAGAGAACACTGAAAGGAAACAAGGTTGTGTAGACCTTTTCCTTTCTCTTTTTAATATAAATATGTAGGGTGCCTTTTCTACCAAGTTAACTACTTGCTTCATTGCACATTAAAGTGTGCAAGGTCTGTGGACTTAATAAAATGAACTAGGCATTGCTTTGAATTTTTTCTCCCCCCTCAGAACTCCCTCTTGCAGATTGGCATAAAGTGAGAATTCTTCCAATAGTGTCCCAAGTTTCTCACTTAGGTTTTAGTACCACATCAGCTCAAATGAATATCAATTGTTGTTTGATTATGATGAGAGAATAATCTTGTTCAGGAGGAATTCTCTTTATGCTTATGTAGCACATTTCTCAGTGCTTTCACAATCGCTGGAAAATAGAAATCTTGTTTGGGCTTGGACTTTTTCTCCATGATATTTTTGCCAGTTAGAAGCTTTATATGAATTTTTAGAAATTGATTTATTTGGCATAATACATAACTCTCTAAACAGCTGAATATAATTGAGTTTACCTGGTATATTTAAGAATAAAAACTCATTGAGTTTGATTAATACACACAAGGACTTTTCCCAGGTGCTGTTAAGTTAGATTTAGGGATTTTTATGAATCAGACTCCTTTACTATATACATTATTTTTTGCTAAGTAGAAAGAATGATGTTGCTTAGAGTGCTGAAAAATTAGAATCTTAACACACCATCCTGAAAATGTGTCTGTGAGGTATGTATCATCTACATGTATATATCAAGAACTTTTATTTTAGACTCATAGAAGCATTATTTTCTAAATGTTTGTAAGTAAATGAACACATAACTTTAAGAGAAAATATTGCCAATTCCTTAGGGATGTAGAATAGTATATGTATTCAAAACATGCCTTGGATAAATTACTTAGAAATCAAAGACCGACCTTTACGTGCAAAACTTAAAAACATTGGGGTATAATATGTTCTATATGGTGATTAAATCTTGACATGTAAAGAGAGATAAACATAGCTCTGTGTATGTACATGTCTGTGTGTGAGACAGACAGACCAATCTACCTATGATCGAACCCAATGTCTCATGTGTGCCAGGCATGTGATTTACCACTGAACTACATTCCTACTTTAAAATTTTATTTTATTTTTAAAGGCAGGGTCTTAGTTGGTTGTGTAGACTGGCCTTGAACTCCTGTTTCTCCTACCTCAGTCTCCCAATTAGCTGGAACTAGAGGTGTGCACCACCACCCCTGATGTAAAATATATCACTCTAAAGAAAAAGTTAATGAGTTTTTTTTTAAAAAAAAAATTTATTGAGAAAGAAGTAGCAATAAGACAGTTTCAAAACAGGGTAGTAGGACAGTAACAATAATTAATACATTGCATATTGTCTTTGTAGTAGTCATTCATAGTACAAGATGCAGACATGATATCTTGTCTAAACACTATTAATACAAAACTTTCTTCTCATTGAACTAAGAGAAAGTAGCTGTAAATCTATGCTATTTTGTATATACAGATATATATATTTTTTTCACTATAAAATGGTCCTTCATTTATATCTCCCTTTTTTGTTGACTTTTGTCAGAGATGTGTATTCCATTGCCATTCATATATTGTAGGTGCATGAATTCAGCAAAGTAATCCAATATAGTCCAGTAGTCTATAATAGTAGTGGGTTATCTGCATGACTGGCAATGTCAGAAGTTGTTGACTTGGGCCTTTTACAGCTCAGCATATTAATATGGCTTTACTTTTTCTACCTCGTTTTTATACTTTTCTGCTGGATGGTTAAGACCAAGATAAAGCAAGACCTATATAACAAAAAAATGTAACTTTTGTATCTAACAAGGTCAGTCAGATCCCCTCAGGACTTACCCAGAAACCCTGTACAGCAGTTTGTAGATCTTTTGTCTGTCAGCCATGTTGATGAGTCACAGCCATTGCTTGACTGTGAAAGCCTGAGAGAATGTTTTCTCTTCATGTAACTCTCCTTAGGTACACTCTACATTGTTGATCACTTTCCTCTGTGGCCCTATAGTCTCCTTGAACAGAAAATTTGGTATACCACTGAGTTACACGATGTTACAGTACAGGTTCTCTTATGTCCTGAGTCCTCACTGATCTTGTAGGGCTAGGCCAAAAATATTGACTATCCTTGTAGCCCAAATGCCTTACACATAACATGGAACAGGTATTTTCCATCAATGCTAAATTTTAATGAGGTTTTCTTTATTTTGTTTTGTTTTTTCACATTCTTAGGAGGGTCTCATTAGTGAATATTGGTTTATTTAATCTTTTCTTATTCTTGCGGCGCTAAAGATCATAACCAGTGCTCTCCCACTAGGCTACATCCCCAGTCCAAGTGAATACTTAAATAAAAATCTAGATTCTAGAATAAATACTGTGTCATCTTTGTGCTTTTCTATTGTTAATGTTACATGTTTCCTTTCCTTTCAGTTGGATATGTCATGTGACCAGATAGCAGCCAATCTGCAGACAGTTATTGATGAAGTCTGCAGGCACAGACCACTAAATCTGGGTAAGTAACTTGCTGTGGGTAGACTTCCCTATAGCTATATAATATTGTTGAAAAGATAAAATATTAAGAAAATAGTTAATATCAAAGTATAAAGCAACACTATTTCTAGGAATTAGAGAAATAAAATTTAATTTCCAAAGGATTTCTCATTAACTTATTAATGATTTACAGGGTTTAGAGAGGGACCTTGTCATTAATAAAAGGAATATATCCTGAAATATTCATAAATGCCTACATTATTTCTACCATTAAATGTAACAAGATTGAGGGAAAGGCCTGATTGCTTTATTGTGGCATTAAATAGGAGCTTACGATGGTATAAAATCATTTATGAAGTGCCATTTTGAAGCTGCTTCATTAACTTTGTCCCTGACACTAGCAGTTGACTTTATTTTTTTTTTTTTTAGAAAAGAAACGTTAAGCAGCTGGGGAGATAGCTCAGTAGAATAAGTGCTTGCCTAGCAAGCAAAAGGGCCTGAGTTCAATCCCCAGTTCCACAAAAAAAAAAAGCAAGAAATGTTATTTTTTGTCATCATGAGAGTCACTTTTAAAAAATGGGGTGGGGGGGCCTAGCCCTAGCTCAGTCCTTTAAGTGGCTGCTTCCACAAAGCTGTCAGCCTCAGGTTGCTGGAGTTCAAATCTCACAACTCTGCCGCTGGCCAAAAGTGCCCTGAAGGCAATCGAGAAACAAAAAAAAATGGAGTGGTTCATAGAGAATCATGGAAGTTGATTGTGATGTAGAAACTGCAGTAGGGTAGAGCACAGGCTCATCTAGCACCTTTGTTGTGTTCTGTGCTGTTCAGATTCCTCCCTCAGCCTTCACTCACAGATAGTCGAAGCCAGTTAAGGGGCACTGTACTTAGTTGGTTATTCTCTTGTGAGAAGTGCATAAATTCAGCAAATTGTCATGATAGAAATGTGTCAGGTTTAGTTTTAGAACTATGGTAATAACAATCAATCTTGGGGCTGGGGAGATGGCTCAGTGGAATGAGCGCTTGCCTGGCAAGTGCAAGGGCCCGAGTTCAATTCCCAGTTCCACAAAAAAAAAAAAAAAAAAAAAAAAAAAAAAAATCAATCTTAAGTTATTTTTTAACCTTCTAAAGGATTTAAGCATGCTGGTTATTAAATACCTCATTTGTTAATTCTTTTGTGCTAAATATGGCCATAGTACTAAGTAAGTCATTATATGTGTATAAATTCTTATATTTCATGACTCCAAGAAAGGATCCTCTGAGACTATAACAGGACTGGACTGATGGGCAGTAAATCCTCTAAGTAGTGTTGTTATTCTCTTTAAATGCAGCTCCTTAGCATTGTTCTTTTGAAAAGCCTTTTAATTTTTGGAGAATTATACCAACTGTTTGGTAACACAAAATTAGCATCTATGCTATTTTAAATAAATATTTATAGTATTTCCATCAAATGTAAATATCATAACCTGCTCGCTGCACTTTTGACTTTGCAATAAAATAAATTCCAGGTGATTGTCTTCTAGAAGAAAGAAATGAATTATTAGTGAGTGTGTATAAGATATGAAGAAATCTCTAGGGTAGCTAGTTTGTTTCCTACTCCAGAAATGAAACTATATTTCCTTATAATTTAAAATATTTGGCAATATAGTAGTTTTCAAGAGAAAATATGTTTCTTGTTGTATGTTTGTATTTGCTTCTCAGGAATCTGCAGGATAAAATCAGAATTGATTTCTGTTTTTGTTTCCAGGTCCCTTTGTGGTCCGTGCTTTCCTTCGTAGTTCAACAAGTGAAGGTTTACTATTAAAGATTGATCCATTTTTGCCTAAAGTAGGAACTGAAGAAAATAAAGAATCTTCCTAAAAGTATTGAATTGTGAAATTAATTTGAGTGAATTAAGAAGCAACAGAGAAAATTATAAAACTGCATAATTTCTATACTTGTCTTGTGATTTCTTGATTATTATACTTGAAGTGAATGTTATTTCACTTCATTTTATTTTATGTTTTTAAAGACAGGTTCACTATACAGTTCAGGCTGGCCCTGAATTCACTATGTAGCTCAGATTGGCCTAAAATTTATGGTGATCCTCCTGCCTCAGCCTCCCAAGTGCTGGGGAAAAGGGTGTGTGCTACCACACCCAACTTGAAAATGAATTTTAATACCAAAAATTCTTAACAACTGTTTCAAAAATAAAATCTTTTTCTATCTGAACCTATCTTTTAGATTCTGTCACATAATCTTCCTTAGTGTCCAGAGTCTACATACTGATATATAATAAAAGTAGTTTCTAGCTTAATAACTCTTTTGGGAGCTATACCCATCTGAGAGAATAGTAACATTCTCATTCCCAGGAGACAAAGAAAGGCAGTCATAAGTTACATCACAATCATAACTACTTCCTAGAGAAGAAATATACTAAGTTCATTCTAAGGATCCTCCCCCTTACCCCCCAGTGCTGGAGCCTGGGGCCTCATGCATGCTTATAAGTGAATATTGAAAATCTGTTTTTCTCACCACAGAATGTAATGCTAGCCCTGGGTGCCACACTTTGAGGATCACAGGTATACACCCGTGGTTCATCTATCTCTACCTGTAATTTAAAAATCTCTGACCTTGGGATTAGCTACTTTTTCAATTCTACAAGTAAGTGTGAAGCACCTGGGTTGAGAACCACCATTGTATTCTGTCTTAATTACTTTTCTCTTGTTGCTGAGACAAGATGCCTGACACCCAAAGTTAAAGGGGGAAAAGTTTATCTAGCTCACAGTTTGTAGAGGTTTTAGTCCACAAGCAGCTGGTTCCAAGGCAGTAGGGTACATGGAAGAGGGTACATGCCATTCATGGCATCAGAAGACAGCAAAAGCAGCAGCAGCAAGAGCTGGAGCCTCTTTCCCTCGCTGCTATTGTGTGCGGGATACCTGCCCCAGGTGCAGCACTTACACCGTTAATCCCAGCATTGGACTGTGAAGCAGTCACAAACCAGAAGCCCTCCCCCATGACTACATGAGGCTTTGGGGACACATCTAGACACAAATCATAACATAAGCCATTACCCAAGTTATGAGAGATATTGGTAATGTAAGTCAAATGAAAATATGTGCTGAATATAAGAGCTTATTTTTTGGTTTGTAACTGAGATTTCATGTAAAATAAGGAAGTCATAACCAGTGTTGTGTGTGCATGGATGTATGTGTTCGTGTATGTTTTTGAGGATTGATCCCAGGACCTTCTCATGGAACTGTATCCCCAGATCTTCTAAATTATTGATTTTTTGGAGATGGGCTCACTGAGATGCCCAGGTTGGGTTTGAACTTCCAGTTCCCCTACCTCAGCCTCTCAGGGTCCAGGGATTTAATGCCTGTGCCACCATGCCTGGCTACCAGGGCACTTTATAAACACAAATGAGGAAAATTTGATAGCACCAGTTAATACTATCTTGTTAAAAACTAGATGGTTCTAGCAGTTAATTGGAAAGATTCTCACCCTGACTAACTATCTATACGGATACCTGTGAACTAAGCTACTGCATTGCAGATGGTAATTTGTAATAGTAGTTTCATGCTTGGAGTGCCTGTCATTCTGGTATTCTGAATATGGGCTGCTTGTCATGACATGCCAGTTGCTGCTATGATGTCTCTCAGCTAGGTGGATGTTCAAGAAGAAGGGGGTGGTGAATGAAAGTAAGAGACAGGAAAAGGAATAATGTGGGACTGTCTTGCTTCAAGGTTGTATATGGTGAGATTTTTGGACTTAAGTGCAAACATGAGAAGTATATAATTCTTTATGCCTATTTTTAAAATATATTCTTATTTTTAAATGTTTTTTTTTTATCATATTCTGTAGGGACTTAAAGTTCAACATATCAATACTTGATGAAAAATACCTGTTGCATATTATGCCTAAGATGTTTGATATGCAGATAGATAGTGAGGTCAAGCTTAACAGCCTAAGTTGTTTGATAATAACAATAAGCTTGTCTTCTGGATGGTTAACAACCTAAGTTTGCAGAGCAAAATTAGAGAAAAAGGAGGGCTGCAAGGAAAGCCAACATTTTGGCCCTAGCCTTCTAAGGTCAATTAAGACTCAGGACATATGAGAACTTGTACTGTAATGTCATGGAACTCGGTAGTGTCCCACATTTTCTGATCAAGGAGATTATGGGGCCAAAGACGAAAGTGATTGATGACGTAGAGTGTGCCTAAGGAGAGTCACATGGAGAGAAAACACTCTCTCAGGCTTTCACAAGAGCACATTGGCCAAGCAATGGCAGTGACTCATCCACGTGGCTGACACTGACAAAGGTTCTACAATCTGAGGTACAGGATCTCAGGATAAATCCTGAGGGGATTTCACTGACCTTATCAGACCCAAAAGCTACAACTCTTGTTGCATAGGTCCCGCTTTACCTTGGTCTTAACCATCCAGTAGAAAAGTATAAAAATGAAATATAAGAAGTAAAGCCATGCTGTCATGTTGAGCTGTGGGTGACTCGGGTCAACAATTTCTGACATTGCCAGTGAAGCGGAAGACCCAATACTATTATGGGCTACTGGACTCTTTTGGAATGTTTTGCTGATTTTACGCACCTATAATATTCAAATAACGGAGCTTAACAAAAAAAGGGTATACAGATGAATGTCCATTTTGTATCTGTGTATTCAGAGTGGTTGGGATGGATAGTTACATTCTCTTAATGAAGAGAATGATTTGTTCTAATGGTTTTTGTAAATAGGATGTCAAGTCCACATTTTGTACAGCAATTAACCACTAAGAAGAATGTATGCGGTGTGTTAATTGTTGAAACTGTCCTGCCAATTTGATTTGGAGTTGTCTCATTGCTGTTTGTTTATCAATAAAATTATGGCAAAAAAAAAAAAACACAAAAAACTAGATGGTTGGGGTGGATAGGAAGACCTATTCAGTAGGGTTTATAAAAATTCCTTAAACTTTTTATGGCAGGTAGTCAATTATAATGTCCAGTAGGTGGCGGTAATAGCCTTTCATTCAATTTTAAGTATTTTAGAGGCCACTGAGCTTTAATTTGGAGTTTTTTGTTTTTATTCTTTTGGAACATGTTGTAGACATTACTTTAAAAGATGTGTAATGCATATTTAGAAGTTTTTAAATTTCATTTTTATCACAATTTTTCAAATATGCAAAAAATAATAAAGTAATGAATATTCATTCACATACTACCCCGCATTACTCTACTCTGCTAGAGTCCCAGTTTCATGTGTCCCGTCTGCATAAGATCCCTAACTTGTCCCCAACCCTACTAGAGTAATTAAAAGTAAATTTCATGTGTCATTTCACTTCATATAAGAAGTTTAAAAATACTCCAGCTCTGATGACAAGATTGTAGGTCCATTTTTTTTTTTTTTAATGTATTTGGTTGTTACAGGGTTTCATTATGCAGCTCAGACTTGTGGTGATCCTCCTGCTTTCAGCTTTCCCAGCGCTGGGATTACAGGTGTGCGCCACTGCACCTGGACTCTGTGGCCTGCTGTGCCCTCCCTGGGGTGGGGCTGGTGCAGCATGCTGTGCCAGGGGTCAAACCATGCTTCCTGCTCTTGCCTAAGCTTGCCAAAGCATGGGCTTTAGACTGCTGAGCTATGTCGTTGGCTCTGTAGTTCCAATTTTTAAAGCCCATTGCTTTTGGGTTCTGCTGGGGATACTGTGGGTCATTAAGTTTTGCCTTGTACATGACTTTCTCTGCCTGCCCGGGCTGGTCTCATGAGCTCTGGCTGTCATCTGACCTTAGCCTCCAAGTGCTGGGACTATAGGTAAATATTACCATACCCAGCTTTGTCTTTTTGTGGAGGGTGCGGTAAGTGGGTGGTAGATTTTTCACATAGTAATGGACAAAACACCTATTTCTAGTGCTTATTTTTATATGACAGTGTTGTGCCATAATTAGCTACAAAATGTTTTCGGTAAATGTCAGTACTTTAAAAACGAATTGAGATCTGTTCACTAATACTTTTATTTTTGAGTCAAAATAGTAAATTAGAAATTTATGAAAGAATATATGTTTTTATCTGAAGGTATCCAAAAGAACAAAAACTTGACTATTTTTTTAGTAAGCACCTGACTTGCTTTTACTTTTAAAAGTTTGTCTACGAAATAGCTCAGTTATACTTTCCTAACTTGCACAAGGCCCCGATTCATTCCCTACTACAGGCAAAGGAAAAGAAAGGAAGGAAAAGAAAAAAGACATGCAGGGCCTGGGGAGATAACTAGGCTGGCCAAGCGCCTGCCTGGCAAGCGAAAGAACCGGATTTGATCCCCGATAACACACGCTGTGCAGACCCTGGAACCCGGGGCACGCTGTGCTGACCACCTGCGTGGTGGCGCACGCGTGTAATCTCAGCGCTGGGGAGGCTGAGACAGGAGTATCACTAGGAGTCTGAGCTGTGAAAAAAAAAAAAATACCAAATAAAAGATTTTTTTTTTTTTTTTTTTTTTTTAAAAGGGCATGCAACGTGTTCTGTTCATGTTAGCAGTAAGGGAAGTGCAGGCAGATGCTCTGACCCTGTCCCTCTGAGCTTCAGATCAAAGGCCGGAGGCCCACTCTGGTTCCCACCAGCAGAGCTGTGTGCTGAGCAGCAAAGTGAAGGTCTAGAAGGCGGCTGCAACCCCCACTGAGCCACGCGGTGATGTCCTCGGGTCCCTGGGACGCAGGGCTGGGGAGCGGGACCCTCGAGGACAGAACCTCCCGCGCCCAGCGCCCCACGCGCCTGGCGTGCGCCCCGAAGCCAACCGCTCCTCCGAGCTCTTTGGTCTTCGCCTTTGAGCTTCGCTCTCAGATGCGCCTGCTGACTCCGAAATCCACATCGACACCCACTTCGAGACTCCCCAGAAGGAAGCTTCCGCACGTAGCTGTCACGGGGGCCTCCCTGAGCAGCTACCTGCTCCAGCAGCAGCCCTCTGCTCAGGGCTCTGACGTTGGGAGGTCCCGGCCTGCCCGCCGCTTTTGCCACTGCAGCTGCCCCTACGCCAGGGACCAGCGTGCTGGGAGGGACCGCCGGCTGACCCGCCCGGCCCTTTGCGGGTCCCCTTTGCCCTGGGCTCCCCACACGTCTAGAAGCCGGCTGGGGCACGTCCAGGACATAGACCTTCCTTCACACAGCCGGCTGAGAGTGGAAGTGATTGGCCCTGAGAGCTCAGCCAGCCGCCCAGCCAGCCTCCCCAGCCTCCTACCGGTAGTCAGTCTGGGACCTGGGATGTGGCAGGATGAAGAAAGTTGGACTGACCGCTCTCCTTGGAGGGCCCGGAACCCAAGAGGAAGATGCAGAGCCCTACATGTGTGCCATCGGCCTTCAAGGTGGTACAGACTGGAAATGGAGAGGCAGAATCCTTTGGGTGCAGGCCAGGCCCGCTGGCCACACGCAAGTCTCCCCGCCCTGCGAGAGCCTTCTGCTGCTCGACCCGCGTCACGTCAGGACGGGGACTCACCCCAGCATCTGCAGCACATCTGGGAGCTGCCCATCCTGCCCTTCCCAGAAGCTGCGCGGGTTGGAGCCAGGCACCCTCAGCACATCGAGTCCTTAACCTTCCTCAGGGACCTGCCTTCCCCTCCTGACACTTAAACCACAACCCTTCAATCCCCCCCGCAGCTCCCCAGGTGTCCTCCAGCACCTAGGTCACCTCCCACTGCTCCCTTTCACCCCTCATCCCCTCACCATGAAGAAACCTGCTCCATTTCAAGGTCCTGCACTTTGCCTCACCATCCCCCTGCCTTCCTCCTGGGCCAAGATTAGCATAAAGGCTGGTCTGTCCTCCCTCCCCTCCCCATGAGCCCAGATGCCCTATAGAGTTCAACCTATGTTCCTCTTTTAGAGAAAAATAGTATTTGTTAGCATGATAATTAGAAGCAGTTTTGGTACCTACCTGTGTGTTGTATTCTTTCTTTTAAACGCCATTGTGATATTTTCTAAATCCAAATTTCCTTCCAGATTAAATATATACACATAGGCCACTAAAACACACACACACACACACACACACACACACACACACACACGAATATGGGAGCAAAGTCTATTTTTAAAGTTTTGTGTGTACAATAAACTTGTACTCAGAAAACCACTGGATATTTCCATAACCAGTGCTTGCTAGCTTCCTTGATAAAGAGCTAAAAGGGGGCCAGGGAAATAGCTCAGTAGAATAAGCGCTTGCCTGGCAAGGGCACGGGCCTGAGTTCAATCCCTGGTTCTGAAAACAAAAACAAAACAACAACAACTAAGAAATACAGACCTACATGAAGAGAAAGAGGCGAGTTGAAGTGCAGACCATTGGCATGCATCACCACATGGGACCTGACACTGCCTCAATTTTCCAAAGCATTTATTTTGTGACTTACCCAAATGTCTGAACTATGGATGAGAATGCCTCTCAAGCTTCACATGTGCCAGGTCCAGCTTGTCTCTACTCCCAACTATTCAAGAGACTGAGGTAGGAGGGTGCCCAAGAGCAGGTCAGTTGGGCAACTGATTCACTTTGGCCAGGCCCTGGGTTATCCAAATACAGAATACCAAAATGGTCTGAGCGTGTATTTCTTGGGGAAAGCCCTGGGCTCAGTCCTAAATATGGAAACAAACATACATCTGGAGAGGGGGGGAAGGGAAGGAAGTTTTGAAAGAAAGAAAGAAAGGAGGAAGACTGCAAAAAGAAAGAGAAAGAAAGAAAGGAAAGAAGGGAGGAAGGGAGGAGGGAGGAAAAGAGGAAAGGAAAAGAAGGGAAGGGGAGGAAAGGAAGAAATATTTTGGTGACTAAAGCAATGACATATGGTGGGACACACTGCTGGGCCACATAGTCAGATCCTGTCTCCAAGAAAAATATGAATGACATAATGATGAATTTTCAGAACTTCATGACCCACAATTCTTAAAGTCAGTTTAACATTTTGTTCTATTTCCTCTTTCCTTCATGATCCATGGGGCTTACCTTTCCCTGCAGCTAGATGGCTGTGATCACATAGATCAGACTCATAGCGATTCTCCTGTTTTCAGCCTCCCAAGCACTGGGATTACATGCATGTGCTGCCACACCCAGTCTCAATTGCCATCTCAGCGCGCCTAGGGGCAGGGCCAGTACTACACACGGGGGATCAAACCCTGGCACTGCACACTGCCTAAACAGGCGCTTTAGTCTGTTGAGCTATCTAGCCAGCCCTATGCAATTTCAAATTACTGCTCTTAATACTGAATGGGAGCTGCAGAACCCTGGCTTATGATTCTCTATCACACCCTTGACCAGCAGGCACTAGGCACGTGGTGGAAAGCACAGGCACTTTCCCATTGTTTCTGTGGTCTGTTTTTCTATTATTAAAAAAAAAAAAAAAACTAATCTATAAATGCTATGTCCCACCCACCTCTCAAAGTTCTCAGGATGGTAAGAGAATGAAGAAAAAAAGGACAAGACCAGAATACAGAAAACTAAGCCAGATGGATCCCACCCTCCTGATGAGAGAAGTACAGAAGGACAAGGGCCCTAGTGGCTGCCCTCATTTACGTATACACTTGGGAAGTTGAATGTCACACAAAACCCTTCCGCCTAACAGCTTGCTCAAGTGGCTTGCCTTGGGTGCCGGTATTCCTGAGACTAGAGCGGCTCCTGCACCTGACTCACCCCAGGTGCTCTGCGTTCTGGAGGCTGGTCTTGCTCCCACCCTGCACATCTGGTGGACCTCCAGCTTCAGATGCCCCCACATGTAAGCAGTGTACATGCTTATGGAGTAAATCATATTTCAGTCCATGAACCCAGTGTGCAAAGTCAGGTTGTTTCCTTTCAGTTCTGTGTTCCAAGCAGTCACACTGTTGATTAGAAGGGCGATGGAAGGTTAAAACACTCTTGCATCCTGGGGCTCAAGGTACAAGGCGATTTGCTGAGTCTTACAATTCCCTCAAGTGTTACCACTGTAACTTGGCTCTGATTTGGACTGGTTAACACATGATTTATTCTTAGCTATGACTTAAATCTCTTACTTAGCCACAGTGAGGAGCTTGGCCAATGGTGAGGTTAGCCTTAGTTATTTTTAAAAATGTTTTTCTTTTTCCTTTGATCTCATTTTTTAAGCTTTATTTATTTTTTCCTGAATAGACAAAATTCCAAGAAGGTTGCCATAGCTTCATAGGTTAACCTAATGTTAGAGGAAGTGGCTTGACAGAAGAAGAAAAATGATACAAAGTTAAGCATCCTCCCGACACTTTGGAGGGGTGCAGCAAGGTAGAGTTTATAAAGTTCTAGAGTATATTGATTACAATATGTTATAGGTGATAGTAGTTGTGGTTTAGATCTACAATGTCCTCCTAAAGTCTCACATTCAGTGATGGGGTCTGGTTTGAAAGGATGGGTCAATTCTTGGAAGGATGTATTTTAAACTCTGGCTCACCTTTCTTGTTTGGCTTCCTGACTGCATGGGTGAGCACTTTTCCCTCTGCCAGGCCCCACTGCCATGCTGTTCCTGCCTGGAGCCCGATGCCCATGGACTGACACATGAACCTAAGTAAACTTCTCTTCCTGTTTGCCATCAATGTAGGAATGTAGGACTGAAAGTTCTTAGCACTATGTAGGTACCATAGGGTCATTCCTTAGCCTAAAAAGACTGGAGAATAAAACCTACTTCATTTTTTCCCCCCTGGATTTGGTACAGGGTCTCAGCACTGTGATTACAGGCATGCACCACCACACCCAGATTCAGTGGCCAGCTCAGTGCACCAGGGGGGTGGGGCCGGCATGGCCTGTGGTGCCAGGGATTGAACCCTGGTCCCTGTGCTTGCCTAAGCAGGTGCTTAGTCAGCTGAGCTATCTTGCTGGCCCTTAAAAGTTACCCTAGATCACCACAAAGTTTAAAAGTCATCTCAAAAAGTTTTCTTAAGAAAATTGGCAAGAAGTTTAACTGCCTGTCAAGTGCAACACTGTAAGTGAAGAAATACTCCAAAACCCTAACTACATAGTATTTATAGTGTCTGGCGTCCAATAAAATTCATAAGACATTTCCATGTAGCTATATGTTATGGCTTGTGTCTAGATTTACCCCCAAAGCCTCATGTGGTCATAGGTGGGGAATGTGAAAGTTGGCTGGATTAGGGTATGTGATGGTGGGTTAAGGGTGTGATACTGGGATTAAGGGTGTGCATAATAGAAGCCCTGCCCCAGGTATGGGTAGAACCCATCCATAGTTTTGTAGCCTGAATGGAATATAAAGGACAGAAAGAAGGCAGGCTTGCTGCTGCTGCTCACTGCCTTGCCACAGACTATTATTTCCTCTGTGATGGGTCTCTGCCATTGCACTCTGCCTTGGAGCCAGCCAACTATGAACTGAAACCTTTATAAACTCTAAGCCTAAGTAAGCCTTTCCTCCTTTGACTTGTGGGTGTAGGGTATTTTGTCTCTAATGAGAAAGGTAATGAAGACATTATATTACCAAAGGAAATCTATAGATTTAGTGTAATTCCTATCAAAATACTAATGACATTCTTCCCAGACCTAAAAAAAATCCTGAAATTCTCATAGAAACACAAAAGATACAGAATAGCCAATGCAATACTAAGTAAACAAAACAAAACAACAACAACAAAAACAATTCAGGAAGCATTTCAACACATGATTTCAAAGCATGCTACAAAACCATACTAACAAAAACTGCATGCCACTGATGCAAAAATAGACGCATAGACCAAAGGATCAGAATGGAAGACGCAGAAAGAAATCCACACAACTACAGCTGTGTTATTCAGGAAACAGGAGCCCAAAGTATACATTGGTGAAAAGATAGCTTTTTAACAAATGCTGCTGAGAAAACTGAATATCAACATGCAGAAGATTGAAGCTAGATCCCTCTCTCTCACTCTGTTTCAAAATAGATTAAAAATGGATCAAAGACCTAGGTGTAAGACCTGAAACTCAAACCACTAAGAGAAATCAAATGGGAAACCCTTGAAGCCATAAGTACTGATAACAACTTCTCATTCAGCCTTGAATGGCACAGAAAATAATAGCAAGGATTAACAAATGTGAGCTGGCCAAATAGCTCAGCGCATTAAAGCACTTGCAAGCAGGCGCAGGGACTGGGTGTTCTGGTGTTCCAACCTTCTGTGCCAGTCCTGCTCCTGGGGCCGTGCTGAGAGGGCAATTGAGACTGGGCGTGGTGGTGTGCACCTGTAATCCCAGCTCTTGGGAGGCTGCAAAAAAAAAAAAGAATTACCAAATGTGATTACATCAAATTAAAAGATTTTTGTACAGCAAGAGAAACAACTAACAGTAAAGAGACAGACAGCCTACGGCATAGAACATCTTTACTAGCTATTCTTCTGACAGAGGATTGATATAAAAAACATACCCCTCTACACACACACACAAAAGAATATACCCAAAAAAGCCTCCAAAAATTAACCCTAATCACTAAATTAGGCAAATAAATTTAACAGGCACTTTTCAGAAGAGGAAATACAAATGGATAATACATGTATGAAACAACGCCCAACATCTTTAGCCATTGGGGAAATGCAAATCAAACTATATTGAGATTCTGTGTCACCTCATGCAGAATTACTATGAATACAAAAATCAGTAAATGCCAGCAGGTACAGGGTGGTTGGAAGAAGCCTTCTAAATGCTGATGCTAATGAAAATTTTATAGCCATTATGTAAATCAGTATGAAGTTTTCTCAAAAAACTAAAAAGAGGATTTACCATATGATTCAGCATGTCAGTCCTTGATGTTTAGCCAAAGGAGCTAAAGTCAGCAGAATCTAGACATATCTATGTCCATTGTGGCACAATTCACAGTAGCCATTCTAGATGCCCATCAACAGATGAATGGATAGAGAAAATGTGTATATATGAGTGAAGTATTATTCAGCCATGAAGAAGTATGAAATTCTGTCATTTACAAGAAAAAGGATAGATGCATTGAAATTAGCCAGACTTGGAAAGATAAATATTGCATGTTCTTCGTAAGACATACAATCTTTAAAAAAGCCAAGAAAATAAAAGAGAGACATTTATTAGATAAGAGGAAAGGAACAAGAGGGAGGAAAAGGGGTCTAGGGGTGTATGGGGTAAGGGCAGGTCCAGCTGACAGTTATACACATTGGACACACCCCAGAAGGGGATCAGTAGGGGTAAAGATGCTCAATATTATGTGCATGCGCAGATCTGCCAAAGTGAAATCTAATCATTAAAAAATAAACAAACAAAAAAGACATGTAAATAAGCAGGAATATGCAAAGAAGGTCAGTAGAAGCTGATTTAGAACTGAAGGACAGCAAAATAACTTACAAATTTTTTATTTAGAGGAAAACACAAGCAGAATGTGAAGAGAAATAGAAGATGTTGGCAACAAGGAGTTTCATGAGAATTGCCCCATCTGAAAGAATATGCACCTGATGAAGTCACCGCTGGCTGATGACAGCAACACACATGAACAGGGCTTGGAAGACACAGACAGCAGCCCCTGGGGTCAAGGTGCAGGAAGAAAATCATAATAACAGCAAGTAGCACAGATCATTAGTGGCTTGGAAATGCTCCAAGTGATTTAACATATGTGTAATTGGATTTCCTTAAAAGGGGATGGGAAAGAAGCCAGAAAAATATATTGGAAAGAATAATGGCTTAATTTTTTCCCAAAAAAGGAAATAATTGATTCTTCAATCAAGAAAGTCAGCAAACTGCAATCAAGATAACTAAAAGGAAAGCCACTCCACTGTTCAGGACAAGTGATAAAGTGAAGCTTTTAAAAGGAAACAAAAAATAGAAACATTAAATAAAACAAGAATTGCTACTGATTTCATGTCAGAAATAACAGAAGCCAAAACAGAAGACAATGGAATGCAAATATTAACATGCTTAAAAAGAAGTCTTTTAAAAAAGAAGCTCATTTAGGATTTTGTAGAAAGTGAAAGTGTTCTTTTAAAATGATTAAACACTTTGGACGTACAAAAGCACATAGAATTTGTTTCTGCTAGATTTGGGTTACCAAAATTTTTTTTAAAAATTAAGTTCTGGAGGAGCTATGTTCAACCTATGACTCATGGGCAACTTGTTGTTCTGGACAGCTAGCAGCTAATAACACACCCCTACCTACAAGCTCATACAATTTTAACTTCATTATTATTTTTTTTTTTCAGTACTAGAGATTGAACTTGGGGCTTTCACACTGAGCTGCATCCCCAGACCTATTTTATTCTTTTATTTTTTGAGGCCAAGTCTTGTTAAACGGCTAGGCTCAAATTTATAATCCTCCTGGCTTGGCCTCTTAGTGTACTGGGATTAAAGGCATAGGCCATCAGCTCATCTGTATTGAGGGCACAGTGCATGTGTCACACACAGTGAGTTGAGCAGAAACCCGTGACACCAAGGCATATCCCATGTTACACATGCCTATGAAACTTCACAGGTAAAATGAAGGCATTATCCATAGTAATGTTTTAACCTACCGATGTGTGTGTTCCTGTAAGGATAGGTGTTCATTGTTTTTAAGTAGACATATAAGATTTCTTATTCAATTATTAAATGGGCTTGTGAGAGTTCATAAAATATTTTAGTAAGTTAAAAACTTTTTAGTAGCTGTAGTATAAGATGTATAAAAATGATTTTTACTTATAACAATCTATTACATGTATAAAATTGATGATACTTAAAAATAAATGGCTGCCTATTTATTAATTTTTGCAATGTATAGAGTTGCAATCAGACATTCAAAACAAAATTTTGGCCATTGTGGTATTTGATGCATTGTGTCAACTTGAAACATCTGGGGTTTGGCTGGATGGGCTCTGGCAGTTCCAGGCCATGCCCCACCCCCCTCCGAGGCACGATTGGTCCCGCCCTCGGATGTGATTGGTCCCGCCCTGGGGCGCGATTGGTTCTGCCCTGACGCGTGACCCACCTGCCTGGAGTGACTCAGCACAAAAAGTGTATATAAAGGAGCTGAGGCAGCTTTCTGCCCGCCCCACTTAGTTGAAGAAGTACCCGTGTTCCTCTTGCTGCTTGAGGAGCTCCGTCTTCCCCGCTGGAGCGCTGGTCTTCTAAGTCAGCTGGAAGGAAGAGAGAGAGGCTTGACGGACGCCGCCGCAGCTGCTCCTCCTCTGCTGCCGCCATGAGCTGCTGCCGTTGGCCTTGGAGCCTGCGGAGTATGGACTGAAGCCTCCACAAACTGTGAGCTAAGTAAACCTTTCTTTCCTTAATTTCGTGTCGGCTATTTGTCCCAGCAATGACAGCCATGTTCTCTACTAGATGTTTATAGCACTTATCTTTCCAGGGAAAAATACTCCTTGCTTCAACATCACCCCCATTCATGTCACCACTTTTTGGCAGTACGTACATTTGGTAACAGTTGTTTTTAAGGATGAGGCACAAAAGGATAAATGTAGCTAAAAACTTCTGGTGAGCACTTAGAGATTTTAGTAACAATTTTGAACCTGGGCTCAGTGACGCATTCCTATAATCCCAACTGCACGGGAGCCTGAGGCAGAAGGATGGTGAGTTTCAGCCCAGCCTGTGCAATTTAGTGAAACTGTCTCTAAATAAAGAGGTCAGGGACATGGGTCAGTGGTAGAGCACTTGCCCAGTCCCTAGCTTTAATCCCCAGTATACTGCACACAACAGCGCCAGCACCACACACACACACACACACACACACACACACACACACACACACAGAACCAATTTGAAGTAAAATGTGTGTCAACAACTGCAAAACAGATGGGAGGGTAAATATTATGCAAAACTCAGTGCATCCAATTGTAGTTTTCTGAATTTAGTGTTTTTAGTGGACAAAACACACAGAAGAAAAATCATAGTTCAAATTATATGAAAAAATTTAGCTGCTGCCTGCTCTAGAATTTCATATAAGTGGATCATATAGCGTGATGCATGTTTCCATGTCTAGCTTCTTGTGTTTAACATAATCTTAAAATTTCTCAGTGTTACTGTGTGCCTCAGTAGGCTATTTGTTCTTTGCTGGGAGAAATATTCATTGGGTAGACAACCAAATGCATTTATTTGCCTATAGAGGGGTATTTGCATTGTTTGCAAATTTGGGTTATTGTGAATAAAATTCCTGTGAACATTCATCTAGAGGCTTTTTTAGTGGACACATGCTTTAATTACGTTTATGAATGGATGAAGCTAAATACTTATGGAGTTGCACCGTCATGGATGCTTAGTAACACAAGGCGGCAGATAACTAGATCTACAAAATGGTTGTATCTTTTTACATTCCATGATTGATTCATATCCTCAGGAAAAGTTAGTATTGCTTTATCTGTTATTTTTAGCTATTCCTATGGATGTACAATGGTAGTTCACTGTGATTTTAATTTATATTTTTTCTGATGACTGATGATACATGACTTCTTGGATGTTACTTAGTCATTCTTTCCTTTGATAAAATGTCTATTTAAAGGTTTTACCCTTATAAGAAATTAGATTGTCTTTTAAACTGTTAATTTTATTTATTTTTTTATGTTTGGTGCAAGGTCTCACTATGCAGATTAAACTCATCATGATCCTCCTGTTTTCAGCCTCCCCAGTTTTGGTATTACAGGCGTGTACCACCACGCGGTTACAGGCGTGTACCACCACGCCTTGTCTCAGTGGTTGGCTGAGTACACCTAGGGGTGAGGCCCCGGGTGGCATGTGGTGCTGGATCAAACCCTGTTCCCTACCTAATCTGCTGAGCTATCTTGCTGGCCCTGAACCTATATTTTATATTAGAGAGAACTGATATTTCAGCAAATACTGATTTTTCTAATCCAGGCGAAGGTATGCCTTTCAATTTATTTGAGTCTTCTTTAGTGGCAGTGAGACAGACAAATAATGTTGAAGAAATGCCTTGATAATCCTTATTTGCTGGGTGGTTCTTTAGGTGTTACCTTTTATCAAGTTTGTTTTCTAAATACAGTTAGGATAATATATTGTTAGCTTGTTTTGTTTATTTGTTGGCTTTTTGATCTTTTAACATGGTGAATTACTTTGGTTGTTTTTAAAAGGGTTAGACCAAATCTTTTTGGAGGTAAATTGTTTTTTTGTTTTGTTTTGTTTGTTGTTTTTGTATTTTAGGAAAGGGTCTACAGGGTGTTCAGGGTCTCACTACTAGTTTGGACTCATAGTGATCCACCTGTTTACAGCCTCCCAAGAGCTGGAATTACAGGAGCACCGCCACATCCAGTCTCAATTACTGTCTCAGCGCACTCCCGAGACGGGGCTGGCACAGCAGGCCCGAGGATGGAACGCCCCGGCCCCTGCATCTGCTGAGCTATTGGGCTGGCCCTTGGAGGTATATTCTTTTGGATCATGAAACATTGTCTTTTTTTTTTTAAATTTATGTATTTGGTACAGGTTCTCACTACACAGCTCGGACCCAGTGATCCTCCTATTTCAGCCTTCCCAGAGCTAGGATTACAGGAGTGCTCCACCATGCTCAGTTTCAGTGGCCAGCTCAGCTGGCCCTAGGTGTGGTTGGCTTGGCATGCAGTACGGGTCCTGGAGATCAAACCTGGGTCCTGGAGCTTGCCAGGCAGGTGTTTGGATTGCTGAGCTATCTCTTCAGCCCTAGATTATCTTTCTTTAAAGTATTTTATTGGGAACTTTAAAAACTAAGTTAAGAAGCTATTGATCTTTAATTTTCTTTATTTTGTAGTAACTTTATACTTAATATAAGTGTAACGCTAGACTTGTAACATGAGCTAGGAAGTTTTATTTTTATTTTCTGAAACTTTCTGTAAGATATATAACTTGCTCAGAAACTATATAAGGGCTGGGGAGATGGCTCAGTAGAATAAGTGCTTGCTTGGCAAGTGCAAGGTCCTGAGTTCAATCCTCCGTACCACAAACAAATAAACAAACAAAAAACTATATAGAGTTCACCAGTCAATATCCATCTAGAAATAGAGTGTGATTTGTGGGGATGTTCTAAATTCCTGATTGAATTTATTCAATCAATATAAAGTTGTTCACATTTTATTATTTTTTAAAAAAATATTTATTTATTTGTGTGTGTGTGTGTGTGTGTGTGGCCAGCTCAGCCCATTGGGGGCGGGGCTGGCTGGCATGTGGTGCTGGGGGATTGAACCGCGGTCCCTGTTCTTTGCTAAGCTTGTTCGAAGTAGGTGCTTTAGACCACTGAGCCATCTCACCAGCCCCTCAGATTTTAATTTATTTATTTTACCAGTTTAGGTTTTATAAGTCTTGCTATCCAATTGATTTATTTCACCTGAGTTGTCAAATTTAGACTGAGTGTCTAAAGTATTGCTTTATTACTCTTTTGAGTCCTACAATGTTTCACTTTAATTTCGATGTTAGTAATTTATGTCTTTACTTTCTTTTCTTGATCAGTCCAACTAGAAGTTTGTTAATGTATCAGCTGTTTTCTTTAAAAGCAGCTGTGCTTTTATTTATTTATTTATTTTTTTGTTTGGATCTTTTCTGTTTCTTTAAAACTTTATAGCAGTTTAAGATATAGTTCATATACCATCTAGTTTATTCATTGAAAATGCATACTAAAAGCTTTTTGGTATATTCAGAATAGTATGCTTATTACTATAATAATTATATAACTCTCAAAGGAGCAACATACCATTTTCTTTATCCATTCATCTGTTGAACTCCCAGGCTAGTTCCATATTTTACTACAATAGATGTGGGAATGCAAGTATTCCTGTAGTATTCTGAGTTTAATTTCTTTATATATGTATTAACAAATTATACAGTTGGATCAATGGTAGCTCTATTTTT
>NW_004524744.1:725545-748886 GCF_000260255.1 Octodon degus
AAATAATACACTGCATATATTCTTCTTAGTGGTTAATTGCTGTACAAGATGCGGACTTGTGATTCAGGCTTTTTAATGGCTGTACTAATTTCCATTCCCACCAGCAGTCTAGAAGCCCCTTCTCCCACCGCACTCTTCATTCTTGGCAGAATTTGCTGTGTTTGTACTTCTAATGATAGCCATTCTGACTGGAGTGAGACGCAATCTCAAAGTGTATTTTGATTTCCATTTTCCTAATCAGCTGTTTATGCCTCTTCTTCTGAGAAGTGCCTGTTTAATTCATTTACCCATTTATTGATGGAAGTTAAGTTTTCTGAGTTATTTACATATTCTTGAAAAGTGGCTAGCAAAGACACTCTCCCCTTCTGTAGGCTGTCTCATCACTCTGTTAGTTTCAGAAACTTCTTAATTTGATGTAATCCTATTTGTTGATTTCTGTGGTCATTCCCTGTGCTATTAGAGTGCTAGTCAGGAAGTCATTGCCTGGGCCTAACTCTGTTCATGGCTTCTCTTGCTATGCAAAATTTTTTAGGAGATGAGGTCTCAGCTGGTGATTCTTTGTGATAGTTCCTTTGCAGTCAGGGTTTTAGTCATAAAGCCTTTGCCTGCCAGTATCTTCAAGAGTTTTATCTATTCTGTCTAATATCAGAGTTAATGTTTCTGTCTTAATACTTAGGTGTTTGCTCCCTTTCAAACTTAATTTAGTGCATGGTGCAAAATGTGGGTCCAATTTTAATCTAAACATGTGCAGGGGCAGTTTTTCCAGCATCATTTATTAAAGAGGCTTTTACTTTCAGTGTATGTGTTTGGCCCCTTTGTCAAGTATAAGATGGCTGAATAGGTCTGGAGTTGTTTCTGCATCTTGTCTGTTCCAGTGATCTTCAGGTCTGTTGTTTTCCTTTTTTTTTTTTTGCCAGTACCATCCTCTCTTGATCACAGTAGCTGTATAGTATAATTTCAAGTCAGGGATTGTGATGCCCCCTACCTTGCATTTGTTGCTCAGAATTACTTTTGCTATTCTAAGTCTCTTCTGATTCCAAGTGAACTTTACGAATTTTTTCTGTACTTCTGTGAGATATGCTGTTGCAATTTTGATTGGAATTGTATTAAATCTGGATAAGAATTTTGGAAATATGGCCATTTTCACAATTTCCATTCTTTCCACCCAAGAACAGGAGATATCTTTCCATTTTCTGATACCTTTTAAAATTTCCTTTTTCAGAGTACTATAGTTTTCATCGTAGAGTTCTTTGATAGAGTCTAGGGATCTTCATTAGATTGATCCCTAGGTATTTCATTTTTTGAATGGTATTATGAAAGGTGTTCTTTTTGTAATTTCTCTCTGTGTTTGCTATTTGTATACAAGAATGCTTTTAATTTTTGAGCGTTGACTTTGTATCTAGCTATACTAAATCTGCTTATTAAATCTAGCAGTTTTTTTAGTGGAGTTTTAGGGGTTTTCTATGTAGAGTATCATATCTTCTGCAAATGATGAAAATTTCACTTATTCTTTTCCTATCATTCCTTTTGTTTCTTTCTTTTGTCTGATTGCTCTGGCTAAAGTTTTGGGACTATGTCAAATAAGAGTGGTGACAGTGAACATCCTTGTCTTGTTGCTGATTTTAGAGTGACAGCTTTCAGTTTGTGTCCATTTGGTATGGTGTTGGCTCTTGGTGTATCATAGATGGCTTTTATTAGATTGAGATAAAGACCACTATTCTAAATGTCTATATGTCCGCATACCTTCTGCAGGCCTGCATCCAGCTAGGGACCACTAGATGGAGCCAGAAGCCGCTCTGAGTTCTGAGCCCTATCTATTGGTCTCTCTCCAAAATGGTCTTCACCAATTGCCCTCTCACCTGGGACAGCTGAACCCTCCTCACTCACCTGCCACTCTCGCGGTCCTTCAGCGCAGTAGTGCAGTCATTCATGTCCACTGCTCCCCTCCTTTGTTGCATCTCTCTGTGGATGCCTCTGTGGTTGCCAGGCAGGCTTGGACCACTCTTTCACTCAGTTTCCCAACTAAGTGAGAAGATACCACTGGGTACCTCCTTCTTTGTTGAAATTTCTCTCTTTGCTTGCTCTCTAGGCTTCAGTTTAGATTCTTCAGTTCATCTCAGTTCCTTGCTGGATCTGGGGTGACTTGCCTCCTTCTTTCATAACTTCCTTTATATTCTAGTGTTTGGATGATAGCACTTGGAGAGGTTCTTTCTCTGTTGCTTACTACTCTGCCACCTTGCCACCAATCCCCCCTTGAAAAAAAATGGTAGGAAAGTTTCGTTAAAGGGAAAGGCAAAGAAATAGGATCTAGAGAGTAAGGTTAGGCCAAGAAAAGTAGGAAAAGAAGTACACCCTATAGTATGAGGGCAGACCACCGTGCAAGAGTGAACTCAGTGGCCTAAACTTCAGTATTGTGAAGAATGAAATCCAACGCACCAAAACCCTTTGAGCACCTCCTAAAAGTAAGGAATGGTATATACGGTAAATATAACTATTGTATATAATTTTGATATCATGTTTTGAGACTTTTGGTCTAGTTTAAATATTGAAATCAATAAATGTGCAACTTCTAGTTGTGAGAACTATAACGATAAGACAGTGATTTTTTTTTTTTTTTTTTTTTTTTTTTTTTGGAGGGGTAGGTTTTTTGAGCCAGGATCTCACTATGTAATTTGCTAGCCTTGAACTCACTAAAGCTCATGTTGGCCTCAATGACAACCCTCCTTCCTCAGCCTCCTCCTCATTGTTGGGATTGCAGGACTATATCAGCATGCCTGGTCAAGGATAAGTGAGTAATGCTGTTACTGTTTTTTAAAATTTTTGTTTCAACATTGTGTCTTGAATGGTTAATTCTAGGCAATTTTGTTAAGTTTATCATAATTTGATGATATTAGAATAGTTATATTTATAAATGAATATGTTCTTAAAATGTTCTGTAACAATGAATACTTTCATGTCATATAAAAAGAGTAAACTTTTTCACTTAAATGTTTATTTTGGTAAACTGGGGAATACTTACATCCTGTTTTTTCTTACGAGATTCTTTCCTAAAATTATAACCTTGATTGCAATTTATTTGTGTATATCTGTATATGTGTCTAGTTGTTTTCCGAAAGTCTCATGCATTCATAGAGCTGTTTGGAGCTAGTTGGGTATAGGCTATGTGATGCTGGGATTAAGGGTTTGTGGCACTATATTAGTCCACCAATTGGAGTTAGCATAGTTACCGGGTGCACGATCCAAAAGGCTGGTGCTTAGATGGGACAGAAAGGAGAGGCAGACTTGTTGATCACTTGCTGCAGCTGATGTCTGCCTACCCTGCCATGCACTGTCTCTCTTCTGGGATGCCCCTCTGCTGTGCTACCTTGCCATGGACTGTCTGTGTTCTGGGATGCCGCTGTGCTGTGCTACCCTGCTTTGTATCCAGCTGACTGTGGTCTGAAACATCTACAAACTGTGAGCTAAATAAGCCTTTTTCTCCCTTAAATTATATGTGTTGAGTATTTTCTCCCAGTAACAAAAAAGTAACTAAGACAGTGTTTAACTTAAAAATTTTGTTGAATAAATGAAATGTCAAGAGGCCTGCCACCAAATCCAGCTTAAACTCCATTATGATGTACTAAATAATTTGGGAAAATCACCATTACTATGCTGTGGTTGTTTTCCTGGGCTTAGTGAATAATAATGATGCCTTACATGTAATCTGTTGTCTTTAGAACATCCACGACATTTCACAGCATTTACTGAGGATTCCTGCGTACCAGGCACTTTTCTAGGATGAGGGGGAAACAGTGATCTATAGAAGATAAAAACCTCTACTTCCCCGTGCAGTGGCAAGGAGAAATGCTCAAACAACACCCGGGATTTGGAGTCAGATTTATTTATGTGGACAGACACTGATTAGGATCATTCCCAAAATATGAGCCTTAGTCTCTGGTGGTCTAGGGCTTATGTTGGATAAGCAAGCAGGAAGTACAGAGGCAGAAAGGCTTGGCATTTGGTGGCTGGTTTATACAATGTGCATCAGTGACCAGCTATGATCACAGTGATCAGGGACAGCCTTTTGATATTTATGTAACACCTTCTTCTTATACCTAGACCCTCGACTATTGGAGTTTGGGCGTGCTATTGTTAAATGTTCTACTGTTGTACATTAGGATAGAAATCTAGACAGTGCCAAAAGTGGATAACCTATCAGTTGCTAAATAAGGGAAATTCTTGTACTATCTACTGCCTCTTACATTTTGTGTTGTTACCCAACTCATATTCAGAATTAACATACCAAACAAAGTCTAAGTAAAGCAAATTGTAATAATTTGCACATTTTTCAATTATAAGGAAAACACCTACTCTTGTACATCTCAGTTTTAGTGAATGCCTTGGAAAATGTTTGTCCCTTAAACTTTATTTCATATGAAATAACAATTTTGTTTTAAATTTGAATGAGATATTTGATGGCCTATGAAAAATGTTACTTATTTTGAACTTATAGCAGTTTATTATCATTGATAATATGCTCTTCTAGAAATCAGGTTTTTTTATCGAAAAACTTTGAATTTTAGAAAGAATTGAAATGGCCAAAAATATGCTTAGGCTTACACAAAGAAGCTAGCTATGTAAAATATATCTATAAACAGCAAAGTAACTTTTGCGCTGAGTGTGGTGCTGCACACCTGTGATCCTAGCACTTGGGAGGCTGAGGCAGAAGGATAACTGTGAGTTCAAAGCCAGCCAGAACTACATTGTGAGAACCTGTCTCAAAAACAAGAACAGTAATTTCTGTATAAATGTGGCCCAATTAACATACATTTGATATAATTCTAGTTAACTTTTTGTCCTACTAAAAGCATAGAAAAATGCATCTCATAGTTTGTCTATTCAAGATTTTAATTATTGGGAGACAAAAACTAGCCCATAAAGGGAAAAGAAGAAGAAAAATAAAAGAAAGGAAGAAAAATAAAACAAAGCTAAGGATGCCTAGAATCACATATCTGCCTCTCTGGTGAAGAAGTAATTATAAAAGAAGGTGCATTAGTGGCAAAGCATTGAAGAAAGGCTAAACCAATACAAGTTATAGTTATGAAAGTTTCTTTCAGAGACTAAGGCTCATGTAGAAGGTTTAAGTTGAATTCTTAATGATTATTATTTTAGTTACTAGTTGTATACAAGATGCAAAAGTAATACAAATAAAATTTCAGTTTTTGCATCTCATTCATTCTTTCATTCACTCATTTGACAAACATCAGGTTCCTGTCAAGCCATAAATGGCTAAGTAACAGATTAAAGACAAATTTAACTCATTTTCTGGCTTCCAAGTACTTGGTCTTGTGTGGAAATGAACACAGATAGGTAATATGGGGAAAGCCCACAGAAGAAAGTTGAGCTAGGAGAAATATTATTTTACCTACTTTGGAAGAGCTCTTGATTTCAGTTAAAGGGCATAGCACACAAATTGTCACCAAAATGCAAGAGAGCTACACATGTTTAAAAACTACATGTAGCTCAAAATGTCAAGGGTATAATATATCCCTGACTATATGTATTGGGGGACACAGGACAGAGAGAATGGTGAGGATGGCAGAAGCCAGGTTGTGATTGTGAATCAGTAATGTGAATTTTATCTTCTGTGCAGCAGGTATGTGTTCAGGGTCCTGAACAGGTATCTGAGGTTGTCAGATTTCGCTATGTCAGCATAGCGAGTAGTCCTAGTCCTCTCCACTCCTATCCTTGCCTCTCCTCTCCTCTCCTTTTCTCCCTTTTTCTTTCATGGTGGTGCTGGGGATTAAAATGATGGCCGTGCATATGCCAGTCAAGTGCTGTAACTTGGGCTACGGTCCCAGCCTGTTACAACCACTTTAAAAGCTGCTGCACAGTCTATAGATTCAATGTAAAATAGAGAACCTTGTTAGCTAGATCTGATATGTGGTAAAATTAAGGAGAGGAGTGATAAGTTTGAGACAAGCAATGGTAAGGAAGGTAAGAAGGAAGCAGATAGAGAATATTTAGGGTACAACAGGCAAGGTCTTACACTGTGAGGTTTTGTTTGTTAGCTTATTTCTTATGTTTGGTATCCAGTAACTGAAATGATAAAGTTCATTGGTTCACATAAGTATGAGATTCAGGGCACAAGCATGTGCTCAACAGTGTTATTTAGAAGGCAGTTCTGTCCAGTGTCAGTTACTGGTTTTCTTCTGGTGACGAGGTGATGGAGGCAGTTTCAGGCCTTACCTCAGAATACTACAAAATCTAGAGAGGGTCAGTGGGTAGGTGTGGCCTCTTGGAAGCTTTCTTAAAAGAGAAAAGAATCCCAAGTTATCTTGGTCCATCTCTGACCTAATCCTTAGGGCCAGGGAAACTTCAAATGTTCCAAAACTGGGTTATCTGAACTATTTTAGCAATGAGAATGAGCCCACATTTGGGAATAAACATGGCTGATTTTCCCCAAGGATGAGGGGGGATGGATTCCAAATTGAAAGCTTAGATCGGCTCTGAGGAGCATGAGGAAAGTCTGCCCAGAGAATGGGGGCACATGGGTGGTGAGAGCAAGAAGATGTAGGTAGGGATATGCAGCACAAGGTTTTTTGTTTTTTTTTCTTTTTTTCATCTCTCTTATTAATGATAATTAAGCACATTTATAGGCCATAGAGAAGAGTCAAAGAAGAGATGAGAGATAAAGAGCAGCTGTGCTGGATTGGGGCTGGGATCCCACTCTGTCTAGGAAGGTGTCAGATGATTAGCTGGACAGGGTGGGGACTTCTACTTGGAGACCATCACAGAGGCCTCAGCTCTGTAAAACAGGAAGAGAGAGGTTGAGGAAAATCACAAAGATGTGGCAGAGTTAATGTGGGAAAATAACAGATGACTATGAGTGTTGAGAAGAACTACTGAGCAGTGTTGAAAGTACAGCAAGTCAGGAACACTGGAAATGCAGTAGCTTCATCCTTCACGTGGGCCATTTTCTCTGCATTGCTCTGCAGCCCAGGAGCAGGGCTGGAGCTTCAGGAAACTTGTTTCATGGTCTTAGTTATGAGTAGAGGGTGGGACAAGCAGTTGAGTGTGCTTAATACAGCAGTGTGGCCAGCACTCATAGAGTTAGGGTGCGTGTGATTGACACAGTGCAGGTGGAAGATTATGGAGCTGGTATATTGGACTATTCATCTAGATGAAGACTAATGCTATACGCTAGACTTACTAGAATTGTTTTTATAATTTTACGCTGTTAAGGATTGAATTCAGGACCCTGCCAATAGCCAATCACTCTATTATTGAGCTACATATCCAGCCTTCTACTAACATTGTTACTATTTATTAGTTATAAAATTAGTGGGCTGAGAAGATGACTCAGTAGGATAAGCACTTACCTAGCAAGCGCAAGGGCCTGAGTTCAATCCTTGGTTCTGGAAAAAAAAATCAGTTACAAAATTATAACAAGTTATAATTAGTACGGACTACTTGTCTATATGATTCAATGCTAAGCCATGGAATTGAGCACTATAGAAGTTAGGACTACTTTTGGATGCAGGTAACAGAAAGCCCACCGCGGAGCAAACAAATTGTGTTTTCTTTTTCCTGATAGACTAAAACTGCTATGTTACTGACACAGGGACTCAAGGATATCAGTAAGAGATGCAGGACTGTTGCCCTCACTCACTCTTAAAGTCTGTCAACATCCACAAAACTGCTAGAGTAGCTGCAGGAATTTGGCTCAGTGCAAGGAAGGAAGGAGAAGAAAGGCCACTGTAGCAGCCATCTTTGTTCCTTTTATGAGGAAATGAAAAGCCTTCCCAGGTTCCCCAGTATGCTTCCCTGTAGATCTCATTGGCCAGCATTGTGGCCCATAGGCTTCAATGGAGGCAGAGAAAAGTGGGTGCTTGCTGTAGAGAAAGCAGCAGGGAAAAGGAAATTGGAACAGCTGGTCAGTCAGGTAAGCAAAAACATTTGCACTAAGTACTTTTTGAAATCTTTTTTTCTCCCTGACCCCCAAGATTTTGAGAATGTTTTTCTTTTATGTGTTTGAGACTTAAAATTATACAACAACATTGTAGCTTTTTAAATAAAGTTAAGGGTTCAACAAGATAAAGGAAAGGAAGTGTACCTCCCTTTGACTAATATTGTCAAATAAATTAAGGGGGAGCTGGAGGATTGTACTTTGTAAGATAGTGCTGAGGCAAGACTTTAATTTTCTTGGATGGACCTCAAACCAGCATGAACTGAATGGCTCCATGAGATAAAAATGGATGCGAGTCATGGTGCATTAAGTCCTGGCAATGTGTATAGACACAGTAATTTTCTCTGATCAAGCGCAATGAGAAGCATTCTCTTGAAGGAGTGAACTGTCTACTTACGTATGATGCCAGCACAGTGACAGCCAATTCAGATGGGGGGTGACCCCAAATTGCTAAGTCTGTTTCTTCAACCTGAGACAGCATGTGAAATGAAGATGAATGAAAATCGATCTATGATGTTTGATAGACAATCCAGCCAGGGCAGAGTGCTGCTCAATGGCAAGAGCTGTGCTCTGCCAGCCTGGCTGAGAGGAGACACCAAGCAAGAGTGTGATGCACAAGCATCTCTCAATTCAGTCAGCATCCTTTGTGTTAACGTGATTCGTTCTTCAGCACTCAGTTCTTGATAAATAGAAACAAAGCCAAGAACAATTGAGTGCCTTAAAAGGGTCAGCGTTTCCAGCTCTGGAAATACGTGCTGCTTTGCTGCCCCATTTATTTCTCAACAGTGGATTTGCTTCTGCTGTTATCCAGCAGCAGGGAACCTTTATTACATGAAAATGTTCTATTACAGTGATATTTATGCAATTTCCCAAAGCTAAGCATGGGCCCCAACTGTCTAGATCCCTCTAAATAGAAGAACATGTTGCTTACACTTAAATAGCGATGAGGCACTTTAAAAATTTGGAAAACTTAAGCTTACACATATTTAATGAGAGCAATCCCTAATTTCTTAGTTTTTCATTCTTCTGTTAAGAGAATGGAAATATTATGACCATTAAAATTCCCTAGCATCACACCATGATATGTGTGCCAGTATTGTCTCTTTACAAACTCTTTTGCCAGAGCTGTCACGGACCTGCACACTGATGTTGGACATCTGCCTCTTTGGCTTTCTTGTCTTTTTACAGGCCCAGATGAAAGCAGTAAGTGGCAAGTGGGAAAGCCCTAAGCAGATGAGGGAAGAAAAGAGAGAAGAGGAAAGTTGTCTAAATGATCCACAGACTCGTTAGTCTATCACTGAATTACCTAGACTTGATTATTTCCCAAAGGCATTTACAGTTGTAAACAAATCTGCTCATTTGAGTCTGTCCATCTTATGCCAGTATCCTGTGTGATGTGGCATTTTCCTATTATGCAAACAAAGGTGCTGAGTTTAATTATGTAAACATTGATGTTTACTGTGAGCTTTTATGATGAATAATTGTTGAATTGGAAAAGGATCTAAAGACTAGTTACTCATCTTTACAAGCTTGATTTGGATGTAAATGCCTCTGATCTCTAGAGTTCAATAGTGAATAAAATCGTTCATTGTATCCACGTTCATATCATTTTTGTCAGATACCAGACTCCTGGTCCATTTGTGTTTTGCCTATACACATGTTGACTTCAAGGCTTTGTTTAGCTATGTCCTTCTCAATGTATTGCTGTTTTTATTACTAAATGCTCTTGGACACATTAGCAGAATTTTTACTTCTATGAATGGGCTGCTTTCTTCCAGGTCAGTCTTGTCTTTTTCACCTCTGTAAATCAACTGAACACAACATCTACCTTCTAGGAGTTAGAGGAAATGAGTGCAGCACAAATGGACGATTTGGAATAAATGAAACAATATGTGTGCCCTGTCTTATCAAAAAAAGAGCAACTATTTTGGTTTACATCACAGGTATATTTTGAGGATCAGCATAACATGGGAGGAGACAATCAAAAGTGACTCTCATACACAATTCAAGAAAAACTACCACATTCTGGTTCTCTGCCATTGATGTGTCTACATAAAACCCTACTCTTTGTCTTGCTGGTGTTTCAAGTACCTGAGCAATCTACTGCTCCTGCCCATTCCTAGATCTAGATGGTACTAAGGCTTGTTTCTATTGAATAGCTGCCCTCTAGATTTAGGGTCTTAAAATTTAATTAGATATCAGAGCAAAGGCCAATTTGTGTCTCACTGCATGGACAGGAAAGGTAGGGTTGAAGATAATTGTTTTTTTTTAGAATTAATTTTATTAAGAAAGAAGTAGCAATGAGACAGTTTCAAAACAGGGTAGTCGGACAGTTACAATAATTAATACATTGCATATTGTTATCTTCGTAGTATTTCTAATACAAGATGCAGACACGATATCTTGTCTAAACACTATTATTACAAATCTTCTCATTGAACTAAAAGAAAGCAGCTGTATATCCTATTTTTGTATATACAGATATATATGTGTGTGTATATATATATATGTGTGTGTGTGTGTGTGTGTGTGTGTATTTTTTTTTCACTACAAAATGGTCCTTCATTTATACCCCCCTTTTTTGTTTAGTTTTGTCAGAGATGGGTATTCCATTGCTATTTACATATTGTAGGTACGTGAATTCAGCAAAATATCCCCATATAGTCCAGTAGTCCATAATAGTAGTGGGTTTTTTTTTTTTTTTTTTTTTTTATTTGAGAGAGAGAGAGAGAGAGAGTGGTATGTGTGTGTGTGACCAGCTCAGCCCACCAGGGGGCGGGGCTGGCTGGCATGTGGTGCTGGGGGATTGAACTGCGGTCCCTGTGCTTTGCTTAGCTTGTTCTAAGTAGGTGCTTTAGACCACTGAGCCATCTCTCCAGCCCAGTAGTGGGTTATTTGCAGAACTGGCAATGTCAGAAGTTGTTGACTTGGGCCTTTCATAGCTCAGCATATTAATGTGGCTTTACTTTTTATACTGTCTGCTGGTTGGTTAAGACCAAGATAAAGCAAGGCCTATATAACATAAAATGTAACTTTTGTATCTGACAAGGTCAGTCAAATCCCCTCAGGATTTACACCGAAAACCTGTACAGCAGTTTGCAGATCTTTTGTCAGTGTCAGCCATCTGGATGAGTCACGGCTGTTGCTTGACCAATTTGCGCTCTCTCTCAAGTAAATGTTTGTTTTAAAAAAAGGTAATAAAAGAAAAGAGACAAGAAAATATATCATAGGACTGTCCTGCTACAGTGTTGTATATGGTTAGATTTCTAAATATCTGTGTAAAAATGTGTAATTGTTTCTTTCTATTTTTTTCACATTCTATAGAGCTTTAAGTTTAGCATATCAATGATTGATGGAAAATACCTGTTCCATGTTATATCTAAGGCATTTGATATTGAGATAGTGATGTTAAACTCAACTGCCTATGTTGTAGGGTAGTAATATCATTAAGCTTCTTTTCTGGAGGGTTAACAACTTAAGTTTACAACCAAAAATTTAGAGAAAAAGAAGGGCTACAAGGATAGCCAACATTTTGGCCCTAGCCTATCAAGGTCAGTGAGGACTCAGACATAAGAGAACCTGTACTGTAACCTCCTGTAACTCAGTGGTGCCCCAAATTTGCTGTTTATGGAGATTATGGGACCACAGAGGACAGTGATCAACAATGTAGAGTGTGCCTAAGGAGAGTCACATGGAGAGAAAACATTCTCTCCATGCTTTCACAGATAATTATGTTTTTGTCTGATGCCCTTTACTCACTTTAAAGGGATACATGAAGCTAGCAGTGGTGGGAAGCCAGATGTGTTTATGCATCTGCATCCCCCGTAGCTGCAGCTACTGTGTCAACACTGATTACTGTGCTCTGGCAGTGCAGACCTTTAGAAATCAGCTTAAACAATTAAAGGCCCTACCCAGAGGTTTCTAGAACCTTCCTCAACTTCACTTCTTGCCGTTGGTCCACCTTGCTCAGTGACACCCATCTTAAGGTTCTTTTCACTCCTACTTTGTGTACGAGTGTCCAGCCCTATGTAGTCTCCGCCTGTTTTAAATCCTGCAGCTCTTATTGTAATTTAATAGATTAAAATTATCGGAGACCTGTTTGGCTATTTGGGTACAAAACATTTGTTATAATAAGGTTATAAAAATCAAAGACTTGGAGGCAGTCAAATTATCTAAGTAGGAGAGTGATTAAATAATGATACAGCCATACCTTAGAGCCAGTGCAGCCATGAGAAACAATTTATTTGACAAGATAGAGAAATGCTCACTCTGTAATACAAAGTAAAAAAGAAAAAAGCAGAATAAATCTACAGATAGACATAGTTGTAATTTTGTAAAGTGAACCATTTGTATGTGTATATAAGTTTGGAGAATGTGTTTGGTGAGTGAATTATACATTTGCAAATAATTTTCCTCCCAAACTCTATCTGTATTTCCCAGATTGTATGCAATTTAATAATAAAATTATGGTAATGTAAATAATCAGTTCATCAAATTTTTCCAAAGTGAAAACCAAAAGACTATGTGATTCATGTACAGAAATTTCTAGACCACCTTTATGAGGTAGGGATACAGGGGTGATCGGGTCTGTGAAAGTCAGAGTAGCAGAGTGACAACAGTGACCAGTGTTCACAGATTTGGTTGTACTAGTTTGGGAATCTCTGAGCAAAAGGTGAGAATCTCATACCAGGTCACACCAGCATGGGACCCCATCCTAATTTCAGATTAGGATAAGGTATCAAGTAAAGTATTAATGCATGGGTGATGCTGATTTGGAGTTCACTGTGTGTGGCTTTGTTTGTAGCAGAAAGAGCAAGCAGAGGGCTGCCTGGGCCACAGGTGGAAGCTGCCCTCCCGCCTGAGGCAGAGTGTGGAGGTGGAGATGGGGGAACAGAGCCTGCTGTGGGTTCAAGGAGAGGAAAGGAGCCCAGCAGGGGGAGTAAGAAAACAGTTTACTGCCAGGAACATAGAATGGAAATAAATGGTGAGTAATACTCAGCGATCCAAGCCCAGCAGCTGAGGGACTTTAAAAGTTAAATGTAATTTGTCATTCTTCTGCTCAAATCTCCAGTAGCAACTCATTTCATGCAGAGTAAAAGCCATAGTTGTAATATTTAGATGTTAAAAATGTGCCCTTGAAAAGTATCATTTTGCTTTGGGTTTCTTCTGTGTGATTCTTTGACTATACAGGGATGACAGAATTTCCCTGTTGCTATCAGGCACACTAACCTCCACCCTATTTTTTTTAAGGTTTTCTCAGGACCTTTGAAGAGTCCCACCAACAAACCTAGAATCTTGGAAATTTCATCCAAAAAGGAGTTCAAGAGAGGACTCCTTGATGAACAGATGGGTGTGGAATCCCTGGGGACTGTGGGATTTGAGTGTCATTGTGCCCTTGGGGTATGCAAGTTGTGCAGGGATCAAATCCTCTGGTTCAAAGCATTATCATCAATGTGCTCAGGTGCTCCAAACAGGTTTAACTAATGAGGCTGTGTGTTTGAGACTTCCCTGCCTGCATTTATTTCTATCTCTGTCACTGCTTGGCTGGTGTGGGTCCTTCTTTAGTGACAGCAGAAATTAAAAACTAAAGCAACAAGATAAATTTACAAGCAAGAGCTTTAATTAGCAGGTGAGAGAAGATATGGAAAAGACTCCAACTTGTGTAGTATTGAGAATCACACTGATAAAGAGGATCAGACGGGCTCATTAGTGAAAAGGGGACTGGTTTTATGGGTACTTGTAATGGACTGGTGTCTGGTTGATCATTATCTCTTGGTTTTGCAGTGTAGGTAGAAGCCTTAGAATATTAGGGGCAATTCAGTTTCTATAAGAGGAATTCTTGAGGGGCAGTTGCAGTTGTGTCAGACTCTGCTAGAACCAGGATGACCCCAGGTGGAGGGTAATGGAGACTTCAGTGTAGATATTGGCAGTGTTGAAGGCCAGTGAGATTGGCTGGGTAAATTTAGGCTAGTTTGCCAGCTTCTAGGTAGATATTACTCCCTAACTGACCAATATGCCCATATGCAGAGCAGAAAAGGATTTGAAAAATGAAAGTCAAGCTTTGTCGTGCTTTTAGTTATCTATTAGGCATCTGTAAGTCCAAGTCTTAGCAAAAACTACTTTTAAGTCTCTACTACCTTAGAAAATGCTATGGTCTGTGTCTAGATGTCCTCCCTAAGGCCTTATGCAGTCAAAGTGGGCTTATAATTTATGATTGACTCCGGATCCAGTGCTGGGACTGGGGATGTGAGTGCTACATCCACCCAGCCTGCATACAATATAAGGGAGGGAAAGAGGCTTGCTCTTTGCCTCTCCTTCCTTTTTGCTTTTGCTGTTTTGCTATTTTTCCACTGCCATGAACTGCTGCCCTCTGCCATGTGCCGCTCTGCCTTGGAGCCAGCTGAGTATAGACTGGAACCTCCATAAATTGTGAGCTAAAAAAACCTTACCTTCCTTTGTTCTGGGTGTTGAGTATTTTTTCCTATGAGAGAAGACTGACCAAGACAGAAAAAACACAAAACAAAACAAAAAAAGCCACAAATCATGCTTTTAATGAATAACAGGTTAAAAGCCCAGGAGTTCATCCTCTGTCTTACTGGTAGTTTCTATGCCACTCCAGGATCTGAAATGATAGCACAGGCATCTTTGGTATTAATGGGTTGAATAAATCTGCGTATGATGGATCATCACTGTATGAAAGTAGTTGTGGGGGGAGGGAAAGGGATGTGGTAGACAATGACAGAGGAAGGATGAATCTCTTGGGTAATGATGTTAGAAAGTGTCCCTGGGAAGACTTGAGAACTGGGGAAAGCATTGTGCCTGATGAGCTGCGTAAAAGCAGAGTCAGAAGATTTGCTTTGAGAGTTTAGAGAAGGGAAGCAAAATCTGTCGCATGCATGCACCCTGACCACACACTAAGGAGCCCTTGGTCTAGAGCTCCCCTGGCTTTCTCCAGGTCAAAGTCTGAGTCATTGAGTGCAGAGCGTAGAACCTGTGAGCACCTGATCCCACCTGTGACCTAGCTGTTAAGGCACATGCAACAAGCTGTGTGTAAACAGTGTTTTTATATTAGTGGACAGTAGGACTTAACAACTTTAGAAATTTCTTTGAAACCAAAGGTTCAGTGTTTGCAGCCTGAATATTGACAAATCCACAAAACACATATTTCTTTTTCATAGTAAACAGGACTTTTGCAATAATAAATGAAAGGATTCAAACATATTTTCCTAGACATAAATGGTTGTTTTAAATCAGCACTTTTTTCTTATTTAAATGTAAATGAACCTGAAGGGGCTGCATGAACTGTCACAAGCATTACTAGTCATGCTCCCCTCTGCTTGTTGAAGCCCAACTCAGAGGAATCTAGTAGTACAACTCTGTGCTAAGAGCTAATCAAAACTCACACCAATGTAACTACTCAAGGAATTATTTCTGGTTCCACTTGCATGATTTTTGCCAGGTCTCGACTGAGGCAAATAAAAGCATTGTGCAGAGCTTGATGTAGGCCATTGAAAGCCGTATGGGTTTTCCAGGTAGGCTGATCATTTTCTGCACCTGCAAACTGCTACTAAATACTTCTCCAGCAGAGTGTAGAGGGAGTAAGGACTTCTGTGGCTGCAGTTTCCATTTCTTATCCTGTGATGTCTATTACTGTAGGTATTAGACACATCTCTTTGTATTTAAATGCAAATGAGCTAAAATGAAATTTAAAATATAGTTATTTACTTCCATCAGACACATTTTCAGTTGCTATGTGCAGATAGAAGCTACTGAGTTTGGCAGCACTGATACGGAACCTGTCTTTCATGGTAGGAAGTTCTGCTGGACAGCACTGTGAGGACCCAAATAATTCAGGTTTTAAGGCTGTGTAGCAAGAGACCTGTGGTTCATGTACTGACAAGACAGTTGAACGGTACTTGTATTATAATATTTACTCATGTAGCTAGTATTTACTCAACATCTACTACATTTCCATCTATTTGTTTGCTTTTGGACCAAGTATATACCTGTGGGTTCAGATTTCTTAAAAGGCTGTCAGAAAGAAAATGGAAAGCCTAGCAGCAGTGTTGGAGATGAGAGTGTCCATATGGAAGAATGTCATCATCTTTCAATTCTTTTCGTTTTTTTTTTTTCAGAACTGAGGATTGAACTCAGGCTCTTGGGCTTGCCAGGCAAGCGCTTACTCTACTGAGCTATCTCCCCAGCCCCATCTTTCAATTCTTAACACTGTATGTTTGACACGAGAAGTAAATAGGGAATGTTCCTACCCTGAGCAACTCTCCAGTTCTCTGTGGACCCCCACAGGGCATCCTGTCATTCAATCTAATTCTGAACCTAACCAGTGTTAGGAGCAGATCCCTCAGGTGAAGGGCTCATTCCTCCAAGACTACCCCTGTCAGATACTGGTCACCAGTTAGTTTTCTGACCAACTGGCTGTAATCAGATATGCCCTAACCTCCTCCTTGGACCCATCATTTACTAGACTGGTTCACAGAACTCAGAAGACAGTTTACTTTTCAGATCAATGCTTTATTATGAAGGATACAACTTAGCAACAGCTGGATGGGAAAAACATATAGAACATGACTGGGGGAAGAGTGCAGCGTTTCCAAGCTCCCATTGGCCACCTACCCTGAGGCTTTCCAGACCTGTAGGTAAAAATTGTGACCCTGGTTTATATAGCCATGATCCATGACTGTCTCAGTCTTCAGCCCCTCTTGCCTTCCCAGAAGGTGAACATGAAGCTGAAAGATGAAACTTCTAACTGTGCTCTTTTGGGGACTCTCTTATCCAGGAGCCCACTGAGACTTCACTGGAACAAAAGTCTCTCCTGTCACCCAAGAGAGTCCCCAGATTAAGAACATTGTGTAAGAAACCAAGATCAAAGACCACGGAGTAGAATAAAATATGCACAGGGCCCCTTAATGCTCAGAAAATTACAAGGCTTTTATGACTTATACTAGAAACTACCAGCAGAGACCAAAAATGTAGAATATTTATATATTTGTTGTATTACACTGGGATTGTTAATTGAAAATCACTAAGAAAGGGGCTTAGAGAGTTATACAAGGCACCAAATACTTTGTAACTATTTTTCTTTTAATTTAACAGTTATTCTTCTTATGATTTAAAATGGTTTTAGTGTCCAGTAACAAAGGCGTGTAAATCAGCACTTAAAATTGGAGTAGAAATTAGACATGTTAAAATAAGGCCAAATACCCAGATATACTGGAAAGATAACTTTGGAGAAGTATACTATAAAATAGTAAAATAATCTTGGAAAAATATAAAGCAAACTTTAGAGTAAAAACAGGCAGTTATGGTAGTAAATGCATGTGTAGTGAGAATTTATCTCTCCCTAGTTTCTACTTATTCTTCTAGGGAAATTAGTCTGGATTTACATAAGGCTCAAAGGACATGACTCTTACATGGATTCTCTCTGTATAACTTTCTCCAAACAACTGGAAATGTATTTTTCTTTCTCTCGGCACATTTCTGGTGAAAACTCCTCATAGTTTGCCAACCAAGCAGAGTTGCTCAGCTACCCCGCCTTGTGCCTCCACTTCAGTCTACCACGATGACAGAATATACTGCAGATGCTTCCACAGTACCCATTTCACACTCTTAGTTTGGGAGGAAACTGTGTGGGCCGAGTTGGATCAGTTGTTCCCCTGGCTGTAGATATGGATTGTTGTGGCTTTAGCCTTGACTGTGTTAAGAGTCAGGCATGGCCTCTCTTTTCAGGCCTAAATTACACTGGTATATGACTCCTCTTTCTACAGTAATTTCTGATTCAGAAATGAGAAAGTCCAGTCAGTCAATGTGGTGCTTATAAAGTTGATTTTACCTCAAAAGGAAGGACAGCCCCTCCTGCTCCTACTTTGAATGAAAAAGCATTTAGTTCTTTGACTTTGCTACCATAAAGAAAGTCAGCCTGTATAGAAAGCCCATCCAAGAAGGAGGGCATAGTAAGGGTACTGGGAGGAAAGAAAAGGAGGACGATTTTACAAACAGTTGGCTCAGACTAACCCTAAAGTTGCCCTTTGATCTTTCCGTTGATGTGAGCCAGTAATTCCCTTACTTGCTAAGCCACTTTAAATTGTGCTTGTGCCATACAAAGTAAGCCAATAACAGACATTTTAGGAATAGACGTTTGTCTCCTTTCCCTTTTATCGGTGTTTTTGGAGTGATCAGGATTTAAAATGGGCTAGTGGAAGCTCAGTTCTAGAGCTCTTCCCTAGCGGGCATGCAGTTCAGGAAGGATGAGGGGCTTAAAACAGCAAGTTCATCATGAAGTCAACAAAAGATTGATTGCCTTTCTCTTCTTCCTTCCCTCTCTCCCTCTTTCCCTCCCTTCCTCCCTTATTCCCTCCCTCCCTCCTTTCCTTCCTTTCTTCATGACCTAAATCAAATGTTTTGATCATTTTCTATTCACTTTTTTGTGAACTTTATTCTTTTTCTTTTGTAACCTTATTCTGTATTATTATTCTTCAATTGTCAGCAATTCATTTGTAAATTGATTTACATTGCTGATAAAGTAAAACATCTACTCAGCTTCATTACTACACTCAGATTGCTTGCATAAATAAGCAGGTCCTCTGTGTGTGACGGTCTGGGCTCTGCTGACCTCAGATCGGTCACGTTCCTTTGTCGTCCTGCTGGTGGTCAGTGACGTGTGTGGGAAGGAGTACCGAGTACAGTAATGCTCTGCAACAACAAGGTAATGCTGCCTACTTTCATATTTTACAAAGAACATAATTAGTTCCCTTTGTCCTACATACATATCTAACAATGTCTAGTTCAACAGATTCTGGAATTTACTTCCCAATGGAAATTGCTGAAAGTATGACTACATTTATATTTTATAGTTTACACAAAACCATTAGTGTAATTGAAACTTCTATCAGTTTGGACTCTTTCTGTTTCCGGTGATGGAAAACCCAATTTATATGGTTTTGTACTGAAGAGGAGATAGGACGATTCCCTGGCACATTAATAGAAAAATCAAGGGTTCGTGGGGCAGGATTTGAGGATCACATTGACCCATCAGAAGAGAGGGCCTTGTTCCCTCCCTGTCTTTGGACTCCAGAAGTGTACGATGGTCTTGCTAGGGTCTTGACAACTTCTTCTGCTTCTTTACAGTCAGGTTTCCACACAGCACCAAAGTTGCCTTTGGCTGGGATTTCTTTACCTTTTGTTCTGGCCCTGTGCAGGGCTTGTGAGAGTATTGATTTCTCTGAGGGCAACACTTGTCAGCCAAAGTTCCCAGATGCTTAATTATCATCATCATTATTACTGTTATTATTGTCATTTGAAGCCACCAGCTAGGGCAGAAAAGATAACTCAGTGTTCTAAGTGCCTGCCTGGAAGCACAAGGACCCAGGTTCAATCCCTACTACCACATGCCATGCCAGTCCTGAGCACCCTGCTGGCCACTGAAACTGGGCGTGGTAGAGCATGCCTGTAATCCCAGCGCTGGGGAGGCTGAGACGGGAGGATCACTGAGTCCCAGCTGTATAAGTGAGACCCTGTACTAAATCAATCAGTTAATCAATTTTGGAAGAAAACCTATTCTTCCTAGCCTTAAAATATACAGTAATTTTTGAAGACCAACAATGGCTGAGAGAAGTATTCTATGTGATACATCTTGAGGCATCTGATTGACTGATTTTGATTGATAGAAAACACAGGAACTGATTAATCTTGATAAATAGAAAAACAAAGGAGGAAAGCAGCACAAGTGCATTGGGACAGCCAAAATGAAGCACAAGCTTGGCTGTGTGGCCAGTGGCTGAGTTGATTCCAGTGTATTTAGAGGCCTTAGGTACTGGATGCTCTGTCTGTCCTAGGACTGTGTCCTGATGGGGTAGATTCCATTTTTGAAGAGCAGTGAAAATGCAGGGATATTTTTTGGAATCTTGCATGATACCACTACACCAGCGGTGCTGTTGCAAGGACATTTTTGGAAAGGTAAAGTTGCTCACTAAAAAAAATTTGCTGAGCTTCTTATTTGGCTGTTAATCAGACAATCTAAAAATAAGGGCTGCTTTAAATAAAAAACCCAAATAAATCACTCAGGCAAAAAGCTCATATTGGTTCCTGTCCAGCAGTCCAATTACATCTTCTGATTATTTATTTAGTTTCCTTCAAAGCTAGCATATTTGCACGATTGTCCCCCCACCCCACCCTTTTATGGGCCTAGGGATTAAACCCAGAGGTGCTCTACAGCTGAGCAATATTCAAAGGGCTTTTTATTTTTTATTTTGAGTTCAGGTTTGGCTGAGTTGCCAGGCTGGACTTGAACTTAACACTCTCTTGCCCCAACCTCCTGAGTAGCTAGGAGTACTTGCTTTATTTATTTTACCTAATATGAACCATCCTTTTTCAGTTACATGAAGAAATATATACCCTCCTCCTTCTTGCCTACTAAGAAAGCACTATTTTATTTTCATTTTTTATTTTTGCCATGGGAGATGTTACATAGAATAAATGTAAGGAGTCCCAAGAAGCAAGGTAAAATAATATGAAGCAATTGGGAGATGTCAAGAAAAATATTGAATTTGGAGTAAAATACCCTAGAATTTAATTTTAGTCCAGTCTTTGTGCTGTAAATCGTCCTGTTTACCTAGTCTTTCTAAACATCACTTTCTGAAACACACAGAAAAGCATATCCGAGGAACAAGGTAATCAGACGCTGTAAAACTGACCTTTAAATCTACTTTCTACAGTTTGATCCCCTGGCCTGCCTTTCTGGTCCCACTCCCGGGGTGCCCTGAGGTGGCAATTTAGACTGGGTGTGGTGGCACATGCACCTGTAATCCCAGCTCTTGGGAGGCTGTAAACAGGAGAATCACTGTGAGTCCAATCTAATAGTGAGACCCTGAACACCCTGTAGACCCTTCCCTAAAATACAGGAGAAAAACCCAAAACATCTACTCTCTCCATACTTAAACCATTGTAGTTACATGAATGTTTATTTAAATTTATAGCCATAATGTGTAAGAAGTGTCTGCTCTTCATACTGATTGTTCAATACTCTGTTTATTTTCTGTTTATCAATAACAATTTGATGTACATGAAGTTTGCTCTCAAAGCACTTCTGAAGCAGAAATAATTTATTCTAAACTGTCTAATATGCCTAGCATAATTGGCATTCCTTTGTAACTGCCAGTGCTTCATTATTGTAATGCTGCAGTGATAAGAGAACTGGATGTGAAATAAGAACCACTAAGAGCCTAGGGTTTCATAGGTAAAAATCCAAATTGTGGAAATGTCCAAGAACTGATGGATCTCCCACATAGTCTCAGCATGAAGATAGACAAAGGAATGTGCAGAGCCTGCAGAGAAAGCAGTCAGTATGCCAAGCGCAGATGTTTTGCATTCCAGGTCCCAAACTCAGCCTTGTAAAATTAGCCCCTCTATTTTGAACAAAGGCTGGTTTTTATTGGTTTCATTCTACAATTTTGCCTTCCTCCATTTCTTAAAATTTTACTTATCATAAATAGAAATTTACATGAAGGAAAATTCTATTTAATAAATAATAATTTTCTCAAATATAAATTAAGTCAATTTTTTTCACCTAAACCATTCTGAACTTCAAACCCAAATCAAAGAAAAAGAAGGGGCTGGCCAAATAGCTGAGCAGATTAAAGCGCTTGCAAGCAGGTGCAGGGGCGTGGGGTTTGATCCCTAGGCCTGCTGTGATGGCCTCACCCCCAGGGCACCGTGAGATGGAGATTGAGACTGGGCTTGGTGGCACACGCCTGTAATCCCAGCACTTGGGAGGCTGTAAACAGGAGAATCACTGTGAGCCCAATCTAGTAGTGAGGCCCTGAACACCCTGTAGACCCTTCCCTAAAATACAGAAGAAAAAAAAGAAAAAAAGACAGGATTCTAAAGAACTATCTTTCCTTTTATGAAAAAAAAGTAAATTCTGATTTTGTTGGAAATTTTCCCATGCCGCTTTTTAAGATATAGTCCTAGCCTCTAATGATCTGAATTAGAACAGTTATCCTAAGCCTTTGGGAGTTATAATGTCCATCATAGCCCTGCAGCCCTCCTTCCTTCTGTTCCACACTTGCTTTTCATCACACTTCATTTATGACATAATATAACTCTTTACTTTTAATTTTTGTTTACATTTTTATTTTTTAAAGACAAAATTAGCAATAATACATTAAAGATGATACAGAATTTCACTAAACATTGATAGGAATTCAACAATAGTGACTATATATTATATTGTTGTCTTCCAATTAGTTGTTTAGATTATCAGATATAATCCAGAAAAAATTTTTTTGGTCAAGAAAATTTAAAAAAAGAAAAGGAGAGAGATAAAAGAAAGTAAGTTAGGCATTAACCACTCCTTTCAATAGAGCAGCAGAAAACAGTACTACAGATATCCAAGCTAGCCTATATATACACATGTATATTTCTTTTTCCCTTCTTTCTTTTCTCCTTTCCCTCATCCATGTTGTTCTTTCTCTTTGAACTTTCTTCCCCTTTTATAGTATGTACTGTACCTTTCATGTTTTATTTACTTTTTGAGGTTCTTACATGAAGGAGGTAGTACGATGTTTACACATCCAAGTCTGATTATTTGTCTTATGAATATGGTGTCTAATTGCATCCATATACTGATAAAAGCCTCAAGCTTATCATTTTTATAGCGGAGTAAATACTACATTGGATAAAAACACCACATCTTTTCTTATGCATTCCTCAAGTAATGGGCATTTGGGTTTCCAAGATTTAGCTATGATAATTTGAGTTGCTATAACCATGGAGCATGTAGATCTCTGTGGCATGATGTTTTCAGTTCTTCTGGAAAAACACCCAGAAGAGGAATAGCTGGGTTGAATGGGACCTCTAATGTTAGTTTATTGAGAAATATCCACACTGATTTCCATAGTGGTTTCACTAGTCTGTAGTCTCACCAACAGTGGAGAAGGGTTCCTTTTCCCAATAGCCCCTTCAGCATTTGTTATTGGTTGACATTTTGATGGTAGCTATTCTTTCTGGGGTGAGAAGGAATCTTAGTGTTGTTTTAATTTGCATTTCTCAAATCAATGATGTTGAATATATTTTGCTATATTTATTTGCCATTTGTATTTCTTTATCTGAGAAGTGTGTATTGATCTCAGATGCTCATTTTTAAATTATCTTTGATTTTTGGAGACCTGATTTTTTTCAATTCTTTACATGTGCTACATAGAAGTCCATTATCTGAGGAGACAGTCTATTAAAATTTTTTCTCAATTTGTGGGCTTTCTTTTTACTCTGTTGGTGATTTCTTTTGACTTGTAGAAACTTTTCAAAAAGATTAGATACCAGTTGTTGATTCTTTTTCTTCTCTTTTCTCTTTTCTTTCTTTCTTTCTTTCTTTCTTTCTTT
>NW_004524744.1:748986-757373 GCF_000260255.1 Octodon degus
AGGGTCTCACTGCATAGATTGGACTCATAATGATCCGCCTGTGTTCAGCCTCCCAAAGAGCTGGGATTACAGGTATGTGCCACCATACCCAGTCTCAGTTGCTGTCTCAGCATGCCCCAGGGGTGGGGCCGACACAGCATGCCTGGGATTGAACCTGGGCTGCTTCTCTGCCTAAGCAGGCACTTTAATTTGCTGAGCTATTTGGCTGGCACTCGTTGATTCTTTGAAGTATTTCCCATGCAGTTTAGTTTTTGTTTATGACTCTCTGCTTACGCCTGTGTCTTCAAGATTTCTACCTAGTTTCTTGTTCAGTACACTTAGTATTTCTGTTTTAATATTTAGATTACTGATCCATTTTTACTTTGGTGCATGGTAGTAGACATGGGTCTAATTTTAGCCTTCAGCATGTGGAAAGCCAGTTTTTGCAGCAGCATTTCTTAAAGATGTTATTCTAGGTCCTCTTCTGGTTCTTAATGAATTTTAGAAATATTTTCTTTAGCTCTATGAGGTATACTTATGGTGTTTTAATTGGGATTGCACTGAATATGAATACGAATTTTAGGAGTATGGCTATTTTCATAATGCTGGTTCTTTCTATTGAAGAGCAAGGCGTACTGTTTCTTCTGAATTCTTCTTTGATTTCTTTGTACAGAGTATTATAATTTTCACTGTGTAGAGCTTTGACTTCCTTTGTTAGGTTGATTCTTAAGTATTTTGTATTTTTGGATGTTATTATGAAAGATGTGGTTCCTCTAATTTCTCCATTGATGTGTTGTTTGTGTACAGATATGCTCTTGATTTTTGAGTTGACTTTCTATCCTGCTGTGCTGCTGAATTTGATTATTAAACTTATTATAAGTCTTAGGGACTAGGGAGATGCCACAGTAGAATAAGTGCTTGCCTGGCAAGCGCAAGGGCCTAAGTTCAATCCCTGGTTCTGAAAAACAAAACAAAACAAAACAAAACAAAACAAAACAAAACAAAAAAACCCAAAACAACTTATGAGACTTTTGGTGGAGTTTTTGGGATCTACTTTGTAGAGTATATTTTATGTGAAAATAATGATAATTTTAGTTCATCCTTTCCAATATTTACTCATCTCTCTCATGAGAAATGAGAGTACTCATTTAACTCATCCAATTAAACAAGAACTATTTCCAGAATTATATTGAATAGGAGTGGTGACAGAAGACATCGTTCTCTTGTTCCTGATTTTAAAGTGAAAACTTTCTTGTCAGTTTTTAAATCATGCATGAGTGCAGGCCTTTGCAAAGCTTTTTTTTTTTTATATATATCTATTGAGATGATCGTGTGAATTTTGTCTTTGGCTCTGCTGAGTTGCATATATTGAACCATCCTTACATTCCTGGAATGAATCCCACTTGGTAATGGTATATAATCTTCTTGATGATTTGCTACATTGCTAGTATTTTAAATTAAAAAATTTTTAAATAGTACAAAGTAGTACTAAAACAGGAAAATTACAAATGATACAGAATTTCACTAAACAAAATAATATGAATTTCACAGTATTTGTTGTAGTGCAGTGTTGTCTTCAGATTGTTTATACTACCAGATATATGCATGCAAAATTGGAAGAAGAAAGAAAAAATATGTAAGAGAATAAGGAGAGAGATAAAGGAAAAATAATTGAAAAAGAAGTAAAAAAAAGTTAAGGATTAACTGCTCTTCTCCATATACCAGCAGAAATCCACAGTACAGTTGTTCAAACCATCCTGCTTACATACATAGATATACCTTTTTCCTTACTCACTCTCCTGTCCTTCTCCTCAACTTGGTAATTCCTTTTGAACAGGTTTGCTAGTATTTTATTGAGGATTTTTGCACCTACGTTCATTAGGGAGACTGGCCTATAGTTCTTTTTGGTTGGGTCTTTCTCTGATTTGGTATCAGAGTAATACTTGCCTCCAGGAGTGAGTTTGGGAAAATTTCTTCCCTTTCAATTTCATTGAAGAGTTTGAGAAGAATTGGTGATAAATCTTCTCTAAATTTCTTATAAAATTTAACTGAATCTATCAGGACCTGGGCTTTCCTTTGTTGGTAAATTTTAATTACATTTTGAGTTTCATTGACTGATAATTGGTTATTCAGAAATTTTATATCTTTTTGATTCAGATTTGGTGATTCATATGTTTCTAGGAATCTGTCCATATCTCCATCCTGTGAGAATAACAATTTTCAAAGTAGTTACTGATGATCTTCTGAATTACCATAGGATCTGTAGGGATTTCACCCTTTTCATTCCTTATTGCATTAATTTGAATTTTTTCTTTCCCCTTTTAAAGACGGAACTTTTTTTTTTTTTTTTTTGCAGAACTGGGGATTGAACTCAGGCCCTTGTACTTGCCAGGGAAGCGCTTATTCCACTGAGCCATCTCCCTGTCCCCTATCTTTCCCCTTTTAGAAGGGGTTTATCAGTTCTATTCTTTTAAGGAACCAACTCTTTGATTCATTAATTCTTTGTATTATTTTCTTCAATGCATTAATTTCTGCTCTGATCTTTATAATTTCCTGCCTTCTTTGGGCTCTGGGCTTGACTCACTCTTCTTTTTCTAGAAGTTTGAAACGCAGCATAGAGTTGTTCACTTGGTCTCATTCTGTTGTCCTGATGAGAATTTGCCACTATACATTTCCCTCTTGAGCCTGCTTTTATTGTATCCTATAGATTCCAGGAAGTTACACCTGCAGTTTTATTTCATTGTACATATTGTTTAATTTCATTTGTGACCCACTGATTGTTCTACGATTGTTTTTGCGATTTGTCAGTAATTTACAGTTTCACTGCACTATCATCACATAAAATTCATGGGATAATTTCAATTCACTTGGATTTACTTAAGCATGTTCTATGTGCTTATATATAGTCTATTTTGGAGAACAACCTCTGTGCAGCTGAGAAGAATGTGTGTTCTTTTCTTGTTGGGTGGAATACTCTATAAAGGTCTACTAAGTACATTTCTTTACAAGTTTGGTTTAGTTCTGTTATTGCTTTGTTGATTTTTTTTTTTGCATCATTGATCTATCTCTTTGTGACAGTGGGATGTTAAAGTCCCCCATTATTCAATTGCTTATTGATTTTTCATGTCTGTTAAAATCTGTCTTATATTGTTGGGTGCTCCTACATTGGATGCATATATATTTATAATTTTTATCTCTTCCTCTTGAAAATTTCCCCTAACAGATAGTGGTCTTCTTTATCTCTTTTGATCATTCTTGGCTTAAAGTTGACATTTAGGCAACCAGAATAGCTACTCTTGCTTTTTTTTTTTTTTTTTTGGTTTGGTTCGTATGACATGAAGTGTTCTTTTCCATCCTTTTACTTAGAGTCTATGAATTTCCTTTTGAGTTAAATGTATTTCTTGTATACAGTATATTGTTAGATTTTTTTTATTGATCCACTCTGCTAGTCTGCTTGTTTTAATTGGTGAATTGAGACCATTAACATTGATGATTATAACTGGCCTATATTGCTGGCCTATTATTGTCATGTTATTTTCCTTTTGTAGGGTGTCTACTTTTCCCCTCTGTTTGCTTGCTCTGCTTTGTGGTTCTTTTATATTTTTGTTCTTGAAGTTGTAGTAATTTTCATCTCTTTATAAAATAATGTGTCTGTACTCTTTGTAGGCGTGTCTTGGTAGTAATGAATTTCTTCATTTGTTCTTTGTCATGAAAGTATCTTATTTTTCTATTAATTTTGATAGATAGTTTTGCAGGGTAAATCAGTCTGGGTTCAAAGTTGTTTTCTTTTGAACCCTGAAATACTTCACTCCAAGCTCTTCTTGACTTGATGGATTGTGTTGAGAAATCTGCTGTGCTTCTAATAGGCTTTCCATTATAGCCAATTTGTTTCTTTTCTCTAACAGCTTATAGTATTCTATTCTTTGCTGAATTTCTGGCATCTTGATTATTATGTGTCTGGGTATGGATTTGTTTTGGTTATAGCTAATGGGAATTCTATATGCCTCTCTTAATTATATGTCAGATTCTCTTCCCATGCTTGGGAAATGTTGTTACTACTTTTGAAAATAACATTTTTATGTCATTTATGTTGACTCCTGCTGTTTCATTGACACATAGTAATCTTAAATTGTTTTTTTTTTTTGTATTATCTTGCAGCTGTTGAATTGTTATTTTCTGGTTCCTTGTTATTTAAGAGATCTGTTTTTTGTGATCTCCAGCTGCAATGCTGTCCTCAGGGTCTGAAAGTCTATCTTCAGTTTCATTCAACTGTTTTTTCTAGATTTCAATCGAATTTTTACTTTTTTGAATCTGTTTCATGCATTCAAATTTTTTCCTATATTGTTCATTCATTGTTTCAATAATTTTTCAATTCTCATCTGTTTTTATATATGTATATTTCCTTTAGATGTGCCAAGCAATTCTTTCTTGATTATTATCTAATTATTATTATTAATTATTACTATTGTTATCTTTTTTACCTGAGAGATTATTTTGGATATTCTTATATAGCCTGAGGGAATTATTTCTTTATTTTAGTGGCTATCATTTCAGAAATTTCAGGTGTGTTCTTCTATGTCCTTGTCTCCTGTATTTTTTCTGCATGGGTTAGAGGTCTGAGATTGTTTTTTGCTCCTTTTGACATTTTCAAAGCTTTCAAATTTCACTAGGGCTCAGCACTGCTCCTATGACTGTAAGGGAGGGGGTCAGCAAGGCTCCTGCCATGGTTGGGGTATGGGGTAGTGCTCATAAGAGCTCCCAAAGCTATCCAGAGCTTAGTCTGGCTTCCACAACTATGTGTGTGGAGGGCAGGCCACCACCATGTGTATGTGTGGGGTGGAGGGGGAGGCTGCAGATCAGCAAGCTTCCCACTTTATTTTACTTTTAAAGTACTATGTATTTTATAGCAGATCATTGAGATATAATCAACATATTATATAGTTCACCCTTTAGAGTGGTTTTAGGGCTGGGGATATAATTCAGTGGCACACTTCCTGTCTGGCAAGTACAAGGTTGTGAGTTTGATTTTTGATATTAAAAAATATATTTTAATATACTTACAGAGTTGTGCAATTATCACTACTATCTAGTCCCAAAGCATTTTATCAGACTACAAGAATGCTGCATTGGGCTGGGAAGATGGCTCAGTGGAATAAGCGCTTCCCTGGCAAGCGCAAGGCCCTGAGATCAATACCCGGTCCTGCCAAAAAAGTAAAAATAAATAAATAAATAAAGAATGCTGCATCAGTTAGTAGTCATTCCCTTTTTCCCTTCCCCAACAACCACTAATCTATCTTCTGTCTCTATAGGTTTGCTTACCCTTAAGCTGACACCCTTTCCAGCTCTTCTTGAGTGTAACTATGTCCAGATATACCCCTTTTCTCCTCCATGGCTGCAGCTGATGTTGAATATTTTCATGATGTTGCTTAAGAAGTTCTTCCACTCTCTGCAAAAGATCATATTCAGCCTTAAATTTTGATATTATCTGATGTTTCTTTTTGAAAACTGTACTCTTGCTTCGTAGTTTACTGACGTATTGTTTTAACTCATCTTTTAAAACTTCAGTGCCATCAAATTCACAGATTTGATTTCTCTTTGCTGATACTTCTCTCTCTAGATTTGCTAACTTTTCCTTAGTCTCCTGAAGTTCCTCGGCTTTGGCTTCTTTTTTATGAGAAATGATGGATGCCTGTTGCCTGTATAGTGAGAGCTTGCCTTCAACTGGCTCAGTTCTCATCATCTTCTTTTCAATCAGTTGATTGATCTGTGTGTTTACTTCATTTATCTTAGACTCAAGTTCAAGAAGATCAGCATGGCCCATCGCTGGCTCTGAAACCACTTTTTGTAAAAAATGCAATTCCTTTTTCTTGTTATCCAATTCCTTAGGGAGTTTTTCAGTTACTATATATGAATTAAATTTTATCTCTTCCTCTAGTCTCTTCATTAAACTTTCTGGCTTTGCATCTGCTGCAGCATGGCGCATACTTTTCAGCTGGTTTTGTGCTCTCTGCAATCTCTGCACTGCATGAAACAACTGATTCTTTTGCTTCTGTTTGTGTTGTGCAAGAGATTCTTCTCTCTTTTTCAACTCAAGTTACCTTGCTATTTTAAGCATCTGCTGGTGATTCGGAACTGTCTCCACCCTTTTTTTCCCAAACGTTCAACTCTCTTAATGAGCTGATTCTTTTCTTCTTCCATTGCACTGATATCCCTTCTTATTTCTGCTGTAGAAAATCCAGACGTCTTGAGTTGTTCACATTCTTTATGCAAAGTTTTAAAGACTTCCATCAATTCTTCATACTGTTTGTTGGTGTCAGTCACAATTTCATCCTGAAGAAACTCACTTGGTACCTCAAGTTTTATTTAAAAACAGGCTAAATATGTTAATTTCTTCAGTTCATTAGTCCTCTGAAGAAGCCAGTGGAGTACTGGGTAAACTACAGGTTTGCTTCCAATCACCAAGCCCTGACGGAAGGTACTCATGCCTGTGATGTTTCCTGGAGGTTTGTATTTAAGGATCCCAAGAAGGCTCAGCATCTGTTTGGCTGTCTGTTCTGGCATCTCTTCTCTGATATCAACAACTTGCTTTGGGTCCATCTCAGCCAGAACATCATTAAGAACTTGTAATAATTGTATAGGTTCCAGGGAATCAAAAGTGATTAAATTATAGTTCTTCTTAAAAGGCTGCTTATTGAGATTGTCCACAATGAATTTGATTTGATCACTCATAATTAGGTTTTATGACTTAGAACTCAAATTCTCCCCGCAAAATCACTTCCCCACCCCCACCCAGGAGGCAACCGCGCTCTAGCTCGTTCCTAAGGACAAGCTCCTTGGTTGCTAGGCTCTTTAATTATATCTTGATTTGAAAGATATTTCACAATTTTATTATTTATTTATTTACTTGGTACAGGGTCTCACAATGCAACTCAGACTCATAGTGATCCTCCTGTCTCAGCCTCCTCAGCACTAAGATTATAAGTGTACACAACCATATTCAGTGTTGGTGGTCAGCACAGCATGCAGTACCTGGGATCAAACCAGGGACTTTGGCCTTGCCAGGCAGATGCATAGACTGCTGCTGAGCTATCTCCCCATCTGAGTTCACAATTTTATGGTATACTTTATGATTAGTATCAACAGTTGAAACTTATTAAATATGTTTCTGAACAATAGCTCATTTTAGAGATGTGATTCTTCACATCCTACCAGAAGACCAAAGTTAGGCAGGTCAAGTGGTGTTTATATTTGTAATCACCAGTGCAGCTGGTGTTTGTGCCTGAGCCTGTTGGACAGCCATGTCCTTATTGTGCAAATTCACACGCTGCTTTGAAGATACAAATCTGGTAGATCCAAACTCATAGCTTTTGCTTTTCTAATTCAAGATACAGAAAAATAAAAATAGGCTTATTTATTTCATCAAAGAGACTTTAAAGTTCTTTGAGGGAGATCCCAAAGAGTCCTGGCCAGGGGGTACAAACAAAGACTTCACTTCTTTTTACCTTGCACAAACCCAATCAGATTGATATGACATTTTGAATATTCACCTAGGTGGTGTAGCTCCGACTTCATTACAGATTCTAAAAGTTGCAGGCTACTACAGTCTTACCATGGTACAACAACAAGAATGGCCAAAATCCAGAATGCTGACTACACCAGATGCTGGCAAGGATGTGGAGCAAAAGGACTCTTCATTTGTTATTGATTAATGGTACAACCACTTTCGAAAATAGTATGGCAGTCTTATAAAACTAAACATATTTTTACTATATGAGTCAGTAATCACACTCTTGTATTCATCCAGAAGTGTTGAAAACTATGTCTGAACAAAAATGTGCATAGAGATATTTATAATACCTTTATTTGCTGCAAAATTTGGAAGCAGCCAAGGTGTCTTTCGCAGATGAATGGCTAAGTAAGGCGTGGTAATATGGAGACCAGAATACTATTCAGCACTAAAAGGACTTGTCAGGCCATAAGAAGAGAGAAGGAGATTTAAAATGCCTGTTACTAAGTGAAAAAAAAAATTATGTATAGAAAAGACTGCATCCTATGCAACTTCAGTCATGTGACACTCTGGAGAAGAAAACTAGGGTGATAATAAAAGGCTTATTGGTGCTCAGGGCATAGGGAGAAGGGAGGAATGAGTAGCTGGAGCATAGATGATTTTTAGGTAGTGAAGATACTCAGTATGATCCTATAATGATGGGTACATGTTACTATAAATGTGCCCAAGCCCATACAATGTACAAAATCAAGAGTGAATTCTCATGTAAACTATGGATTATGGATGATAAAGGTGTGGCAATGTGCCTCCTCAACTGTTACACCTGTATAGTTCTGTACAAGGTTGTTGGCAATAGGGAAGTTATGCCTATGTGAGGGCAAGGGACACATGAGTAATCTCT
>NW_004524744.1:758453-764883 GCF_000260255.1 Octodon degus
TTGCTAGCGCCTTTTTAGGCTTGGGCTCTGGCTTTGGAGGAGCTGGTTTAGCAGACAACCTTGCAGATCTTCTCTGTGGTTCATCCTTCACCTTGGCTTTATCACCTTTAGCATCCCCTTCGGCCTTTCTCTTGAGCATGGTGGCGACGGCGGCAGGTCACAGGCACTAGACACGAGATGCAGCGGCGCGCAGCTTTGGGCGGCCTGGGGGTCATCCTCGCTTCTTCTTCCAGTATCTTTGGTTTTTAAGGCCTTTAGAAATCTGAGTTATATATCACTACAGAAGAATATAAATTATATTAGTTCAAATTACAAAATAAAAATGTTTACAAATGAATGGTATATCATCATTAAATGTTTATAAATGGTTTATGCCTACTTCACAACTGTTAACAGCTTTTTAAAAAATTCCAATAACCAGTTTGGAATTGAATGAGAAAACCCCACTTCATTCTGACAGGAAAAATTATGCCCACACATAAGAAATCATCTCTTGTTTTACAAATGCAAATTAAATTTTTTGAATATATCTGTGTTAAAACTTTCTCTTTTTTAGCTTTAGGCAAAACATTGCATCTTTTAAAAACTGTATTCAGCAGAACTCAAGTCCTGTGCCAAATTTCCTGGAAGTAGAGCCCAAAGTGGGGAGGTCCTTGAGACCTCAGGCTTTTGTTCCAAATGTTTAGGAAGGTCACAGTTGGCCTTTAGAGTTCAGAATTCAAATCAGAAAACACATGAAATTGTCAGATACTGCCTCCTAATTTACAGACATAATTTTTCCTGGTTAGGAAAAATACAAAATGTTTTCATCTCATAACAGAGTATCTTCTAATCCAGTAGCATGAGAAAGCTGCCGCTGGAGGGCTCATCTGTGAATATCCCTCGTGTCAGAATGAAGTGGGGTATAAATCAGTGGAACAGAATAGAGGGCCATAAATAAATTTATATATGTAATTTTTTTTTTTTTTTTTTTTTTTATTTATGCGTGTGTATGGCCAGCTCAGCCCACCAGGGGGCAGGGCTGGCTGGCATGTGGTGCTGGGGAATTGAACCGCAGTGCCTCTGCTTTAGCTAAACTTGTTCTAAGTAGGTGCTTTAGACCACTGAGCCATCTCACCAGCCCCTATATATGTAATTCTTAAAAAGCCATCTAATTCATTTTTATTTATTTTAGTGTAAAACTAGCAAAAATTAGAAACAATACAGAATTTCAGAAAACAAGATGATATGAATTCAACAAAGGTTGTTATATTGCATACTGTTATCTTCAAAGTAGTCCTTCAGGTTACCAGTTATAAACATGTAAAATTATTAAAAAATATATTACATTAATTGTTCCTTTAAACAAACCAACAAAACCAGCAGTAAAATTATTTTAGCATATATATTTTCCATCCTTCTTTCTTTACTCCTTTCCTTCATCCCAGTCATTCTTTTCTTTTGAGCAGTGGAAACGAGTATGGAGATTTCTTAAAAAACTAGGAAAAGAAGTCCCATTAAACCCAGATATTCCTCTTCTGGGTATTTTTCCAGAAGAACTGAAAACATTCTACAACGGTGATGTATGTACACTCATGTTTATGGCATTGCAATTCATCATAGCTAAACCTTGGGAACAACCTAAGTGTCAGTCAGCTGAGGAACAGATAAGAAGATGTGGTATTTTTATACAACGGAGTATTACTCAGCTATAAAAAAGATAAACTTGAAGCTTTTGTTTCAGCAGGCACTTAAACACCTGAGCTAATGGGCAGGCCCCCAACTTGATGCTTTTATAAGTAAATGGATGCAACTAGAGACCATACTCACAAATGAAATAAATCACAATGTAAACATTGTACTGTTTCCCTCATGTAAGAACCTGAAAAATGGGGCTGGGGAGATAATTTAGCAGTCTAAGTGCCTGCCTGGAAAGTACAGGAACCCAGGTTTCATTGCCAGTACTGCATTCCATGCCAGCCATGGAGCCCCAGGTGCACCATCCTAGCCACTGAAACGATATGGTGGCACACACCTGTAATCCTAGCATTGGGGAGGCTGAAACAGGAGGATCACTGTGAGTCCAAGCTGCAAAGCAAGACCCTGTACCAAATAACATATCTTTTAAAAAAAGAATCTGAAAGAGTAAATAAAATCTGAATGATACATTAGATATTGTGAAATGGAAAGAAACCAACTAATTCGTAAGAAGACTAAGAATACACTCTGGTGACGGGACAATCTCTTCTATAAATGATTCTGGGAAAAACTGGATTTTCATATGCAAAAGAATGGGATCAGATTCTTACCTCTGAAGAATATATGCAGTGTATTATTTGTTGAAAAACAAATAAATAAATAAATAAAAAAGAAAGTGGGAGAAAAGAGATTTAGGTATGTATGTAGAATAATTTCGATAATTGTATTATCAGTTTCTGCTGGTATTTTGAAAGGAGCAGTCAATAATTAAATTGTTTTTATACTCTCAAAAAAAAAGATTCTTACCTCAGTATATATGAAAATCATCTCAAAATGAATCAAAAGCTTAAGTGGAAGACACAAAACTATGAAATCAATAGAAAAAAAAATTGGGGAAATGCTTTAGGCCATTGGTTTGGGACAGAATTTTTAATCAAAATTCAGAAGCACAGACAACAAAAACAGAAATATATGGAAATCACCAAACTAAAATGTTTTTGCAAAATAAAGGAAACACTCAAGTGAAAAGACAACCTACAAAATAAGTGAAAATATTTGCAAACTACATCTAATCTTTCTGTGGGTATATTGGTCAGCTTTTCCTGTTGTTGGGACAGAATGTTTGATGTACACAACTTACAGGAGGAAATAGTTTCTGTGGCTCATGGTTTCGGAGATTTTGGTCCACGGTTTGTGGGTTCCCTTGCTGTGGGACTGCAGTAGGGCAGAATATCATGGCAGAAGGGCACGAGCTAGTAGAGCTGCTCACTTTATGCAGGCAGGAAGCAGAACAGAGGATGGGGTGGGGGAACTCCAGCCAAAAATACAGACTCCAAAGTCATGGTCAAAGTCACCTTCTTTAACTGGGCCCTACCTTCTACAAACACATCTAGCGATAAATTCATGGATGGATCAGTCCGCTGATGACAGTAGTACCCCCCAATCCATGTACCTCTCCATGATTCTCTTAACCCAGTCAGGTTGATAAGATTAACTGGCACAAATCCACCCCTTGTCAACTTGACACCTAGTCACATTCCTTAAAATTGTACTAAATCTCCAAATAAGGGCACTATCAAGATTATAATTCTACCATCATGATATGGCTATCTGTGTATGACTGGAAACACTCTAATGCCCTCGCCAGTCTCAACAGTTCCATCATTGTTCAAAAGTCCAAGTTAAATTTTTGTCTGAGACTCAAGACAAACTCTTAACTGTGAACCATGTAAAAATAAAAAAGTAACTTATACAATGCCAAGATTGTAGCACAGGGTAAACATTCAGATTCCAAGTGGGAAGGACTAGAGTACAGAAAACAATCAGACCAAAGCAAGACTGATACCCAGCATTAAGTTCTGTGTCTCTATATCTTCCATCCAGGGCACATGGTGGTGAGATACGAGTTTCAGTGGCTCTGCCCCTTTGCAGCCTGTGTGGCCTTCCTCTCAGGCTGGCCTCACTTACTACCTCTGACTTTCCTTAGCAGATGCTACATGTTTCTGATACTTTCAACTTTGTTGGGTCTACACTCTACTACGTTCAGAGCTTCACTCTCACAGTTTCAAGTATCCCCTTCTGAGGAGCATACTTACTGGACTCTATTGCCTTCTGTAACATTTACATGGAAGCTTCCATGACTCCACACCTCTTGTGAGCTTCATGCTAGTGGAACCAGCATCAGGTGGACAATAAATTCCTTAGAAGCAGTAGCTGGGCCTCATAGACCACTTTACATGTGGCCTCTTAGTGTTGACACTTTTGCATCCTTGACCCTGAAATGAATGGAGTCTTGCTGATTTCTGAAATGCCCTTGAGGCATTTTTCTTCTTTTCTCTATACAGAGTATTTGGCTTCTTTTTAATGCTGTCAGTCTCTTCTTTGGCTTCAACTTTATGCATGCTTCTTTTCTGGCCAAAATTTAAGATATTTCTGGCTGCCATGAGGTCAGCAGTTTTGTTCCACCAATCATGCCGTTCTGCAATGATATTTTTGCCTTGGAATCAGGTGTCCAGGAACCTCTAAAACTGAGCCAAATAAACCATCTCCTCCTGTAAGTTGTATATTTTTTTTCAGACAGTGGGAAAGCTGATCAACACAGTGGAAATATAAATTAGTATAGCCATAAGAAGAGATACTACGTAGGCTTCTCAAAAAGTTAAAAATAGAAGTACTAGGGTTAGGAGTGTATCTCAATGGTAGACTGCATACTTAGCATTCATGAGGCCCTAGATTCAGTCCCCATTGTGCACATGCATGTACAGTGTTTATCTAAAGAAAATTAAATCAGTGTGTGGAAGAAATATCTGCACTCAAATATTGATTGTAGCACTTTTTGTAATTGTCCACCTTTTGAGGCAACCTACTTATCTATTAGTGGATGAAAGAATGAAGCAAATATGGTACACATAATGGTATACTATTCAGCCTTAAAAAAGATGAGATATTCCTACTAATAACAACATGGATGAACCTGGAGAATGTTATGGTAAGTGAAATAAATCAGGCACAGAAAGACAAATACACCATGATCTCACTCATATGTAGAGTGTTAAAAAGTTAACTTCATATAAATAGAGAATGGAGTAATGGTTATCCGAGTCTGAGAATAGTAGTAAGAGGGGTAGATTGGGACAGGGGCTGGCTAATAGGTACAAAGTTATAGTTGAACAGGAGGAATATGTTGGGTGTTCTGTTGCCCCACAGAGTGATTCTGGTTAATAATACATATTTCAAAATAGCTAGGAGAGAGTTTTTAGAATGCTCTCACTACAAAGAAATGATAAATATATGAGGTGATGGATGTGATAATAATTATTTGATTATTTCCCAGTGTATACATGTATCAAGACACAACATTTTACTTCACAAATTTACACAATTACCATTTGTAATTAAAAATAACAAGCCCAAATTAATTTTTGATTAAAGATTCAAAACACCATTCCCCTTTTCACTGACAATACCTACTATTATCAAAAAACTGAACATGAGCTGGGCTTGATGGTGCATGTCTCTGACACCTGCACTCGGAAGCTAAGGCAGGCAGCCAGCCCATGAGCTTAAGGCCAGCCTAAGGTGCAAAAGAGATCTTGTGTCAAGAAGCAAAATAAAATCCCAAGAACCTGAAGCCACTCTGAGTAACACTGATGTTGAAATAATTAGGTAAATTGTTTTGTCTGGGAAATTTTAGGATCTTCTCTTTATTCTTCATGTTCACAGTTAACTATATGGCTATGAGCCTTCTTCATCCATGTGCCAAGCAGTTAGAAATTTTCAAATATGGAGACCTGCGTCCTTCATTTTTAGGAAATGTATGTATTTAAAAATATCCTTGTTTTTTCCCTTATACTTTTGTCCTGGAATATCTATTAATTAATCTTGGGTTGACTTTTGTCTTATTTTTAAAGAAAAGAACCTTCTATATTTTCTTTAAGATAGACATTAGGAATTCTTCAAGAGAAGTGGAGAGGTGAGTTTTTCTGGTATATACTTTAATCTTTTGTTATGTCTGTGTTGTGTCTCTTGCATTCTTCAGATTGTTTTCTCTTCAGCTGCATCCCTGCCCTGTCCCCAGTACCTATATGCACACACACATTTCTGCTTCTGTCTCTAGACCAAGACTTTCTTTTTTCCTTCATCACTATCAGCTCTTAGTCCTCTTGGAATTTGATTTACCCTATTATTCACAAATGAAACCCTTATTCTTTATTGGGTTTTCATATTAAAATGATTCCTTTTCTATTGTTCCATTTTAATAACTTCTCATAAGGAAGAGATTAATTTATGTGGTGTCTTACCAAACTGACAGCTATAGTTTACACCACCAAGAGGTGGTGTCATCCTTAGAAGATGGTGAGGTTGTGAGTGCTCCCCTTTATGAGTTGGCTTAGTGCCTGTATAGATGGTCTCTTCAGCTCTTTTGCCCTTCCTCCATGTCGAGGACAGGAAGAAGCTACCATTGTGGGAATTGAGGGTAAGTTCTTGCTGAACCGGAATCTGCCAGGACCTCCATCTTGGTTTTCTTAGGCTCTGAAACTCTGAGGGAAAAATGTATTTTTAAAATAAATTACCCCATTTCATAGACCACATACTGGTCCATAGCTCATGCTTAAGTATATGCAAGAAAACAGAAATTATGCCATGCACATTATCTGAGCACAGTGCAATGAAACTGGAAATAAATGACAAAAGAAACCAGAAAAAAACTTTCAATACATGGAAATTAAATGACACCCTACTCAGCAACCAA
>NW_004524744.1:770408-773041 GCF_000260255.1 Octodon degus
CTATTATGGGCTACTGGACTCTTTTAGAATATTTTGCTGAGTTTACACACCTATAATATTCAACAACGGAACTTAAAAAAAATAAAAAATAAATAAATAAAATAAATTACCCCTTTTGAGACATTTTGCTTAGGGCATCCTTAAAGGAACTTAAGGAGAGACACTGGTGCCTCAAACAAATAGAGCTCCTCATCTGAACGTGCCTGCCTCTGCTCAGCCCAGGTCTTGGCCCCCCAGCATTAGCTTGGTTGCCTTCAGAGAGTCTGACTTTTCCCTCCCCTGATCCATTTTTCACCGAATTGCTCAGCTTTGACAACATTCCTATTGGTTGAGAGCAATTCCTTGATCTATTATAAAATAGATATGGGAATCACTGCCTAGTGTTCAGATTTTTTATCTACTGTAAATTATAATCCATGTATAATGAACTTATTATTTGTTTTCTCAGAGAAAAGAATGAGGTGGAGTAGTTTGTCCTGAGTTTGGGGTAGGGTGGAGGGGAGTGAAAAAGACAAAGGTAAACTAAGACATAATTTATATTAACAATAATCTCTTGAGAGAGTGAACCTATCCTCCATTTTCAGGAAAGACAGCCCAAAAGAAACAGGCTTTAGTTGTAACGAGACATTTTGGGAAAAACTAGAAAACATTTCTGAGTGAGAAAGAATTCCCATAGGAAATTATGTTCTTTCCTTTCCTTTAAGTACCCTTAAATACAGCAGAGGGACTCATTTTGTTTCTTCTAAGTATGTAAATGTGATCCAAATTAGAAGCAGAAGGATAGACTAGAAAACCTCTCTTGCTCCTTCTGATCCTCAGTAAATGATGATAAATAACAATAAGGGTAATTGCTATCATTTATGGAGTACTTACAGTGGGCCAGCTTTTGGGCTATGTGCTTTACAGGCCTATCTTATTTAATTTCTACAACAAGCCTGTGAGGTAAGAAGCATTAACATTTCCATTTCACAGATGAAGAAATCTATTGTCCCAGACCTCTAAGGTAACAGATTCAGATCTGGGTTTGTGCAACCGCAGATCCATGGCTCATTTGCCTCTTCTAGAATGTCATGATTTACAGTTTGAAAAAGATTTCCTTTATGTAGATGATTATGCCATCCCTACTCCAAGCAGTATTTATAATAACCATTGTTTTCAGATAGTTTGTTTGTTGACCTGAATTTTATCATCTGGTCAGACAGCAAAGACGCTGCCTCATTATTTCTAGGAGTCAAGCTAGTTTTCTGGTATTATAGTGATGCACCACTGCCAACCTGTCTTTCAAAGTATGATTTCAATTCCCTCTCTACACAGAGATCCTTTGAATTCTTAATCTCATCTGGAGGTTTGCAAGCCCTGAGTGGACATCATGCAGGAAATGGTTGGTGACTTGCCTGTTCTGAACAACCTAGGGGGATGCTAGAGGGTTCCTTATCCATAGCAGGGACATCTTTGATTTCATAAGTACTCCGTTCAAGTTTCCCTTTGAAATTGGTGTTGTTTCATGTACAGGAAGGATTGCTGGTGGAAAGGAAAACTGTTCCCCCCCCCTCCACAGCATGATGTCTTAGTTTCTGTGTTGACTTGGCTGGGCTAGGGATGCTCAGACAGCTCAGAAAACACCATTGCTAATGTTCCTCAGAGGATGTTGCTAGAACAGAACACCACTCCAATCTGTGGACTAAGTAAAGACCTCCCTACTGGGCATGGAGGGCTCCTCTAACACACTGAGGACCTAGATAGAGCATAAAAGTACAGCGAGTGAATGCCCTTTTTCTTGAGCTGGGGCATCATTTGCTCCCACTCTCAGACATTGGATTCCTTATTAGTAAGGCCATCAGACTCAGATTGGTAGTCATTCTGTTGGTATCACTGATTCTCAGACCTTCAGGCTTGGACTAAATGGACACCAGCAGCTTTTCTGGTTTGCCAGTTACACACAGCAGATGGTAGGACCTGTTGGCCGCTACATCTGAGTAAGCTAATTCCCATGGTAGATCGCCCTTACTTTATCTATTCTCTCCTATTGTTTCTATTCCTCTAGTGAACCTTAGTAGGATCTTCAGTTCATTTCTATTTCACTTCACAAGACTCAGCTACATGTTCATTTCTGCTTTTGTTGTCCATTAAAGAGTTATTTTCCCTTTTTCTCTTTATCCAAGTGCATTGAGAAGAAGATACTTATTTTAAACTCATTCCAGTAGCACAGAAACATCAGAAGAGAGATAGAGACAGAGAAAGAGAGATCATGTTTTTTCTCTTGCGATAGAAGTACAGAAATCCAGTCTCAGATCCTTGTTATAATATGAAGTGTTAATTTTACTGTAAGTGAAACTGTGGTAGCTAAGGTATACTTGCACAATTACAGTTAGCCTATGAGGTGATTGTTGTTACAAAGGAATTCCAAGATCCTTTTCTGGATAATATTAATCCTATTAATGACCAAGCAAAAGTCCTACAGTAGCTGCTGACTGGCATCGCTACTCACCTTGCTATTTCCCCTCCTTTTTCCTCCTTTGGCCAGGGTCGTTGAAAAGATGATGCTAGAGACAACAGAGATCACCAAACAAGTCGTGTCCAGGCTTCTCTCTCTCTCTCTCTCTCTCTCTCTCTCTCTCTCTCTCTCTCTCTCT
>NW_004524744.1:773226-774244 GCF_000260255.1 Octodon degus
AACTGAGGCCCTTGTGCTGGCCAGGCAAGTGCTTATTCTACTGAGCTATCTCCCTGGCCCCTCCCATTCTCTTTTTAAGTGCTTTTGTACTGGAGATTGAACCCAGGGCCTCACACTTGCGATAAAGTATGGTATTACTCTGTTACATTCCAGGCACTCTTTTATTTTTAAGACAAAACCTTGCTAAATGGCTGTTCTCATACTTGATATCCTCCTGCTTCATCCTCTTGAGTAGCTGGTATTACAGTTATAGAAAGACCTCTGATTCCATTCACTTTTCTGTCTATTTATAGTGACTATTCCTTCGTTCAAGAATGGGTGATACTGTTGACCTCTAACTTCACCATGATACTTTTCTCCATGTTACCATACACAACACATCACTGGTGGGGACAGGGATGTTACTATAATGCTCCCTGTCCCATGTGGACTCTTCAGTTACCATGCACCAGCAAACTGGATGAAGCTGGCAGGCTCCTATTAAAGCTAATGAGATAATTTCCTTTTAAATGTATTTAGTACAGGGTCTACAGGATCTCACTATGTAGATTTGACTCATAGTGATTCTCCTGTTTTCAGCCTCTTAAGCACTGGGATTATAGGCGGGTGCCACCATGTCCAGTCTGTTACCCTGCAGATGTGGCCAGCATGGCACACCAGGAATTGAACCCCTGCCACTATACTCTGCCTAAGCAGGTGCTTTAGTTCACCGAGCTATCTGGCTGGCCCTGCTAATGAGATAATTCTAACCGTATTTGTATCATGTTTTTAACAGCTCTGCTCCACAAATCAATTTTTCCTCATTTATGGAGAGACTTTATGAGCTTCTCTATTATTGTTGACACTAGCTTAGCTTTAGCAATAATGAATTTCCCAATGTTAGGACAGTAGAAGAAAGATAAAGTGACTGTGTGAACACAAATGAAAATGCCATAACTACACTTAAGAAAAAGTACAGAAACTTAGAAAGTTTATTAATTGAGATTCAACATAGCAACTATTAAAACCCATAGTAAAA
>NW_004524744.1:788962-790381 GCF_000260255.1 Octodon degus
CAACTGTTTTAGAATATTTTGCTGAGTTTACACACCTATAATAGTCAAATAACAGAACTTTGTAAAAAAGAAAGAAGGGTATACAGATGAATGTCCATTTGTATCTGGGTATTCAAAGTGGTTAGGATAGATATATAGTTACATTCTCTTAATGAATAGAGTGATTTGTTGTAATGGTGTTTGTAGATAGGATATCATGCCCGCATCTTGAATAGCCATTAATCACTCTGAGGAGTGTATGCAATGTGTTAATTACTGAAATTGTCCTACTAATTTGATGTGAAACTGTCTCATTGCTATTTGTTTATGAATAAAATTATGAAAAAAATGAAGATTATACACTAGGACCATGTGGGATTCATTCCAGGAATGTAGGGATGGCTCAAATCCATAAAAAATCAATAAATATAATATGTCATGTTACCAGAGCCAAACACCAAAATACATTATCATCTCAATAGATGCAGACCAAGTTCTTTTATTAATAAAAAATATCCTATAGAAAATTGGAATTGATGGTCTTTACCTCAATCTGAGAAGACCCATCAATGACAAACCAACAGCCAACATCATACTAAATGGACAAGAACTGAAAGCTTTCACTCTAAAATCAGGAACAAGACAAGGATGTCCTCTATTACCACTCCTATTCAATATAGTTTTGGAAACATTCGCGAGAGCAATTAGGCAAGAGAGAGAAAAGGAATAAGAATGGAAAAGAAAGAAGTGAAATTATTATTTGCAGATGATTCTCTACATAGAAGACTCAAAGAGCTCTACCAAAAGACCTTTAGATTTAATAACCAAATTTAGTAGTATATGTGGATACACAAACAACAAACTCACTGAGAGAGAAATTAGGGAAACCACACTCTTCACAGTAACATCCAGAAAAAAAGAAAATACTTGGGAATGCAGCAAAAATTACAGTACTCTGAAAAAGGCGATTGAAGAAGATAATCGAAAATGGAAAAATATTCTCTCTAATGGATAGGACCATCCAACACAGTGAAAATGGTCATAATTCCAAAATTAAGATTAAATGAAATACCAATGAGAATACCATTACCATACCTCACAGAACAAGAGAAAACATTCTAAAAATTCATGTGGAACCAGAAGAAATCTAGAATAGCAAAAGCAATTTTGCGCAACAAAGGCAAGGCAGGAAGCATCAGCATCCCTGACTTGAAATGATACTACAAAGCTATTATGATAAAATAAGCATTGCATTTGGAAAAAATACAGACTTGGTGATCAGTGGAACAAATTAGAAAATACAGACACAACTACAAACACACACCCAGTCACCTTATCTTTGACAAAGGGGCCAAACATGTTTCTGGAAGAAACATTTATTAATAAATATTGCTGGGCTGGAGAGATGGCTCAGTGGTCTAAAGCACCTACTTAGAACAA
>NW_004524744.1:791106-794763 GCF_000260255.1 Octodon degus
AAAGAAATATAGACTGCAAATAAATATATGAAAAAATGTTCAACATTATTAGTCATTCAATAGATGCAAATTCAAAGAACACAGATTCCATCTCACCCTAGAAAGAATGACTGTCAACAAGAAATCAGTCAGTAACATGCTGGAGGGGCTGTGGGGAAAAAGGAACTCTTTTTCTACTGTTGATGTGAGTGTAGATTGGTACAACTACTGTGGAAATCAGTGTGTGTACATTTCTCAGAAAACTAGGATTACAGGTCCCATTCAACCGAGCTGTTTCTTTTCTGGGTATATATTCCAGGAAGAGTGAAATACAACATGCCATAGTGATATATGTACACCCATGTTCATACCAGCACAATCTGTCATAGCTATAATTTGGAAACAACCTCAATGCCCTTCAACTGTGCAACAGATAAAAAGATTTGGTATTTTTATACAATACAGTACTACTCAGCTATAAAGAAGGTTAAACTTGAGACTTCTATAGGTAAATGTGTACTCATAAGTGAAATAAATCTAATACATATTTGACATGTGTAAATATTATAGTGTCTTCCTAGTCTAAGAACCTGAAAGAGTAAATAATATCCAAATTGTACAAAGACATTGGGAAATGGGTAGAAAGTGTTCAAAAGAAAAGTGCAAATGGAATGGAAGAAAGGAGGAAAAGAAGGCAAAAGGAAAAAAACACATGTACACACAGATACATAAATAAGATAATTGTACTATTTCTTAGTTTATTGAAAAGAAAGGTTTGTGCTTATATTATTTGATCAATTTTTCATGATTATATCTTGTAATCTGAGCAACTACTCTGAAGATAATATGCAGTGTATTAACCACTGCCATTCTCCTATTATCTTATTTTGAAAATTTGTATCATTATTTTTATTGTTTTTCTATTTAAAATAAAAAATAAAATAATAAAAATATTAAAAGCTAAGAAAATTTTTGTATTGGTTGGACCCTCTGGAAGCAGAGCTGGAAGTAGAATCAGAAATCCAAGTGTTCATTTGGTAATAACTCCTCTGAGAGAGAAAGGAACAAGGAAGGAGGGCTTGGCAAGGACCTTATGAATAGTGTCTTGTAATCCATGCTCATCTACCAAGGAGACAGAGGTAACTAGTGCTAATGACACTCAAATCTTGGGCAAACTGGGAAGACTGCTACTGTTTTACATTGTTTTTATATGACCTAGATTTCTAAAATGAACATTAATTAACTGGTGATCAGGGACAAGGGGGAATTCCAAACAACTCTTGACAGGAGAAAGCATGCTGACTGTCCTTTGGATAAAGAGGAATCTGAAATAAAGATCCAATATAGCAATACAGATCAAAGGGACTGATAGGTAGCAGAGAGTTTTATAATTTGTTTCCTAATTCTTTCAGCCTAGTAACATTCAAATAGAAACCTATTTAATTCTCACAGAAATGGCCCTGGAGATGCAGAAATTAAGAAGGTGACAAATCTCCTGCTCTCAGGAGTTTACTAGGTTAAGGAATTAGGTAAACAAATTCCAACACTTATATGCTGTGACAAATATTATGCAGGAAAGTACTAGGATTATGTATCAGCAAGTAATGAGGTGGGAACAGTCAAGAGATGAGGATTAGGGAAAGCGGCTGTGGATTGGTGCCATTTAATGTGGAGCTGAATGAGAAGTGGCATTATGAAGATTAAAGCCACTGTAAACCTGTACCAAAGGTTAAAAAAATTCCAATCATCTTATTTCTTCCCAGACCTGAGATTGAAACATGCATGTCTAGAGATTGAATTCCTTTGCACTGTGCTTCCCACTCAGGTGAATTATAAGTAAAAGTGAACCTGTTCACATTATAAGAATCCCGGAGAAATTGGGCAGTTTACAAAATGGAAATTTTAAATTAGAAATTTCTTGACCTTTCAATTACTAGAACATTTTTCTAAGTTCTGAAGAAGTAATAAAACATTCAATTTATAATCATTCACCACCATAAGGACATTTAAAAACTAGACTCTTGCTTGTTTCTGAAAGATCTCATTTTAGGATGATACTGCTTAGAATCAATACCAATATGAACAAATACAGATAGCATAAGGGAAGCAGTAATCACCTTGTCTTCATTTAAAAATCGTTTATCTCTTTAAAATGAAGATTGAACGTATAGTCTATTAAGGAGAAAAATTAACAGCCTAGTCTTGTCTAAGTCAACAAAGTTTTATTGGCAGAAATAGTGTCTTCACCAAAAGTTTTCTTGCATCTGGACATCCTGTGCACTAAAAAATGCTAGTGATAGCTAGTGGTTCACAGAACTTCAGGGTGTCATGAAGGAAGAATGACAATTAGAAGGAATTACTCAACAAAAACAAAGAAGTGTCAGAATGACTTTGGAAGGAGATGCTATGAGCAAGAGGGCATCTTATTTTATTTTTAAGTTAAAGGAGCATGATACACTAAGGTATAACCTGGTGAAAAACTAGAACTGGAATGCCAGTATAGTGTATTTTAGATCATAGTCTTGTAGATCTTGTTCTACAAAAATGGCAGTCAGTCATTTTAACAGACTGTGAAAAAATATTGTATCTTTACTGAAAATGTACACATATATTTGTTCATTATTCCCTAACAGTGGAGTATAACAATAGACTGCTGTGCTTACATTGTATTGTAAGAAATGTACAGATGAATTAAGTATATGGTTTGGGAGGCATGGATTGAAATGATGGTTATGGGGCTCAGGAGTAAAGTTGGAGAGGAGGAAAGACTTTTCCCCTTTTATGGGCCAGTAGGATTACTATGATTGACAGCAATGAATTGAGTATTTCCCAGTAGCTAATAGAAGGTCTTTGGATATCCCAATACAGAGAAATGGTAACTGCCTGAGTTGATGGATATACCAGTTGCTTGATCTAATCATTATACATTATATACATGTATTGAAATGTCACAGTGGAATCCATAAATATGTGCACTTACTAAGTGTCAATTAAAAATAAAAATATATTTTAAAAAGTGCATAGTATGATGTGCACAGGTTAGAAGCGAGCACTACATCATTCTATACCAGAGACTGGCATCTGCCAATGTTGGGTTTTGCGGGGCTCCTGGAACCCAGCCCCTTGCATGCGGAGGGGGCACTGTAGTCCTGGTTCTTTCACATCCCTTGCCCATTCCTACTTCTTTACCTTCTGAACATGCTGTTTAGGAAAATAATTGTTAAAGTGCTTATTAAACAATTTTTATACTTTAAGCTGATTATGAGTTTGGATTTTTAAAAAAGGAAATAAGCAGTAGAAGGGATTTTTTTAAATCTTCAGAAAAATTTCTATGGAAACATTGCTCTTTGGAGGTGGCAGTTAAATTGGGTATTAGTGTCTGCCAGTAGGCTTATTGTAACTGAGAACACTGAGGTTTACTTAAAAAAATTCCTTGGCTGAAATGAATAATTGAAGATGCTGAGTCATTAGAACTTTAAAGATTAATTTCTCCATTAATAGCACAAGGTGAAAGAGAGAAACAAGCAGGCTAAAGAAGAATAATCAAGCTAACCCAATTGGGGCAATTCATCTGATATTTAAAATTGCTGGGCCAAAACTTTGATCTTCTTTAGTTTTATTTGAGGGAGTTTTAGGTCACTGAAAACTGCACAAATCTCTCTCTCTCTCTCTCTCTCT
>NW_004524744.1:794863-813053 GCF_000260255.1 Octodon degus
CTCTCTCTCTCTCTCTCTCTCTCTCTCTCTCTCTCTAACTCTGAGAGATGTTTTGATATACGGCTTTCTTTTAATCCCTCTAGGTAATAAGATACAAAATGCTATATCGGGGCAATGCAAACTGCAGAGTTAATGTCAGCATCAGATATTCTCCCAAGGCTATGGGTATATTTTTAATGTGCTTATTTGATAGCAATGAGTCCATTCGGTTATATTAAACTTGGAGTCAAACCATTTTGGCTAAAGCAAGAACAAAGCTGCAACAGGAAGTCAGAGGAAGGTTAGTCACCTGTGTTCAAGATAAATGTGGCAAAGTTACCACAATTCAGATTTGAATAACAGGGAAGACATTGACTCAACTGAAAAATTCCTATTTGGTAGCCAATTCTTCCAGCAGCAGATGCCGTCTTCAGATTTATAGCCAAGAATACAGAGCTTAGGCAGAATGTATTCTGTTTGTCAGTGAAAGTTTAATTCACTTCATGCCATGTAAGTTTAATTTGTAAAACAACTTGATGAATGCTCATCAGAATTATTCTATGGTTGTGAGAGCCTTCTGTTACAGACTATAATCAGTTGATTACAACTGTTGTCACTAGTTATTCACAAATTAGTGCCATGATTATGAATTATATGTTTTATACTTTCTACCTATCTCTATTTAATTCCTATGTCTAAAACACTGTTTTAGGGCCCATTTTATATCTCTATTCCCTACAATAGCCCTGGAAAATAAATATTATTTGTCCGACTAATACTCAGGGAAGCAAACTTTAACTTAACCAAGAGCTACAAATGTTTAAGTGGTTGTTTCAAAATTCTAGGAGCTGTTTTGACTCCAAAACCCGAAATTCCATCACAATTAGTATTTTTCCTTTCTTTGTGCATGGCACTGAGCTACATCCCCACCTTTTTTTCTTTTTCTCCCCTCCCCTCCTCTCTCCCCTTTCCCATCTCCTTAGGATTTCACTATCACTAACTTGCCCAGGCTAGACTTGTACTTGTGATCCTCCTGTCTCTGCCTCCCAGAGCACTAAACATACCAATGGATGCCATCATACCTGGCTTGTTTTTCCAAATTTTCTGCTGCTTTTCCTTTAGCATTAACAGAAGCAAATAAGATTGTATCTACTGAATGTTCCTTAGTCCCACAAATCAAGTGGAGGACTCCATAGCATCCTCACCACCACAGGACACACAGGGCACTCCCCGTACCTCTACCTCTAGTGCTGGGAGCTCTAGAGGGATTCATTTCCACGCCCATCTCTGTTCTTCACCCCTTGGGCTGCAGCCCTATCAGCAAGGGGCCGAGGTCTGCATACAGCACAACAGTACACAGTACCGACTAAGCGCCCCAGGTACGAGGAAAGCAGTTTACACTGGGGCCCGGATTTAGTCTGCACATCAAGTATCAGTGTCAGCATCATGTTTACATGGCAGAGTTCGCGCCGGATCACTCGGTATTTTTTGATAGGTCAAGGACCAGGACCGGTAACTCCTGACATCAGAATACTGCCGTTATGTATACAATCCTTGCAATTCTTTGAGTTAATTTTCTCAGCTGTCTTGACACTGAAATCTATTATAATCCTCAAATACTCTAACATTACTAAAATAAATATATTAAAATTTACAACTCATTTACCTTGTTATACACTAGAAAATACTCAACACTTTAAAAAACTACTCCTTTCTGCATTCAAATATATCTTTTGTGAGCGAAAAATGTACAAATAGTAACCAATATGCAAGAACTGAACTGCTGTCCTTTGGGCTGCTTGGTCTGTCGCCTGCTGCCTGGCTGTCCAGAGCCTCCTGCACTGGCACAAGTCAGTCTTTACACTCAGCAGAGCTCTGTCCTTGCAGAAAGTCCGGCAACCAGAAAGTGCTGCTCAAAGCACTGACTGCTGCTGCTGCTGAAGCCACCTCTCCTTCACTTGCCTGCTCTGTAGTATTGGGCAGGTTGTTACCCTCCCCCACGTTTTGGTTTCCTTGTTAAAGAAAAAGGAGAAATAAAGTAGAAATGTTTAGCACAGTGCCTGCCTTGCAAGTCCTCAGTAATGTTATTTGATATTGTCTGCTCTTCTACAAATACTTTTTCTTCCCCCTAACTCAAAAGTATAATTAGATAGTAATCATACAAAATAAGGGTTGTATCTTTGTTTTCAGGTTGAGCTAAGAAATCAGGACATAGTACTATAAATGCATATGTATCACTTTGATTTATTTTATTAGCAATGCCATGCAGTTGTAGGGAAAGCACAGGGAAGATAGTCAATAGGTAATTCTAGGAGGCTTAATAAAATATGTACTCTTCTCTGTATAACCTTGTAAACTAGTGAGCACCATTTTTAAGTCTTTTAACAATAATACTCCATCCACAATGTTGAGGGATTTCTTTGTGGGGAGACTTAATAATTCCCTGGTAGTTGATGGCTTTTTAAAATGAATTTAAAACTAATTTTGAATATAACAGAATTTTGTGCCATTTGAATTCTTATGGAATTTATTTTTTTTCTCCTGATATATGACTTGAAAATAGCTTAAACTATCTGTGTTGTTTAAAACAACATGTATACACCCATGAATACAGACGTAACTGGTATTAACAAGCAAAGAGAGGAACCATGTGCACTGGGGGTTGTAGTAGGAAGCAAGAGACAGGAGTCAGGTCTGGTTTCTGAGGGAACCTTCCGGAACTGTCAGACATCGCCAGTGAGGTGGGTTGGGTCAGCATCTGGGTCGCACTTATGTCTTAGTGAGTTATTCCCTAGTATGAGAAAACACCAGTGACATGAACACGGAAGTTCTGACTCAGGCAAGTGCCACATATATTTCTCATATGTGATAGTATTCTAAAAATTTGGTTTTGTTGCTGGGGATTAAACTCAGGGCCAAGCAAGGCAACTGATTTACCACTGACTGGGCCCAGCGCTTTTTGGCTCAAGGTTAGTTCGCTTATATATGCCATAGAAGAGCAGCAAAAATTCCTGGCCTAAGATATGAAGACTAGCGCTGTGTATGAAGCGCTGGGTGTTTTTCAGGGCAGTCTTGTCCCGTGACTTATTTGGCACTTCTCTCCCAAGTGGACCAATTCACTAAATGCCTTATCTACTGCCTGTAGTTATTCTTCATTCCAGCAGGAGGCGTACAATGATTTAGCTGGTATCAGACTTTTGATTTACTGAAACACAGAAAAGACTTCAGCAACAATAAAAAGATGTGAAAAGTTTGGAAATGAAAAAATTGGGAAAAGCAGTTTTATTCTTGTTGACATTAATCTTAATAAACAAGTAAAATAGCTGGAAAACCTACTGAAAAATTCCATTTCTGATGGGGAAGGCAGTGGGAAATGGAAAGAAACCTGACCCAACACAGTCAAACTGAATGTGGGTGGAGATATGTGGGTGCTCGCTCATGTGCAGCCCATCAGCGGGGTGCTTTGACACGAGCTACTGAGCTATCCCATAACACAGACTCCTCATGAGTAAAATCAGAGGATGCTGATAGGTGTTCTGAGAGGTCTCGAGTGACTCTATATTGATGCTGTAAGATTAACAAAAGCTAGCACCCCCAGGGGACAATTTACTGCTAGATGCTCATGAACCTATCGCTGTGATTCAATGCTATCATATTAAAAATTGGTCTAATTCTACCCAGAGGGTTTTAATATGAACAGAAGTGAAATAAGTGGAAGTATTTCAGTTGTTAAAAAAGGCAATAGTGGTTTCTAAATAAGCATAAAAATCTAGATAAAGGGATTGAAGTACTATAGCAAAAAATGCAACAGAATAAAATTAAAAGGGAAACCTAAGGGCCGGTGGTATAGCTCAGCAGACTAAGTGCTTGCTTAGGTCAGTGTAGGGGCCAGGGTTCAATCCCTGACACCACGTGCCACGCTGGCCCCCCTTGGGCGCCCTGAGCTGGTGAGGGAGCCCGGGCATGGTGGTGCATGCCTGTAATCCCAGCACTAGGGAGACAGAAATCAGGAGGATCACTAGGAGCCCGAGCTGCGTAGTGCAACCCTGCACACACACACACACACACACACACACACACACCAAAAAATAAAAAATAAAAAAATAAAAAAATAAAAAATAAAAAAGTGGAAATGCAAGGAACCACTTTCAAAGGTTTGAATCCTCCCAGTACCTTTCATGTATATTAATTTTTGAAAACATTGGATATTTTCCTATATGAAATACAATATAGACTTCTGTTTCTCAACTGTGTGGAGCAACTGATAGCAGACTTTCTCACTGCAGCTAAAACACTCAACAAAATACATGAAACAGCTATTGCTAGACACAGACAGCAGGCAGTGTAATCCCTGAGAGAAGGGACAAGACTGGGCCTCACCGTGAGGCGTTTTCTAGACTATGCTTTAGGGAGGAGATCTTGAGGTGAGCATAGTGGCCTCCCTGAACTAAGGAGAGAGAGTTTGGAGTTGGGGAGAGCTGAGGTGGCTGGAGTAGTAAAGAAAAAGAAAGACACTTAACCAAGAACACTATAAATATGGATAGGTTATCCTTGAATTAGCTGTTAAATACTGAAATAGTATGTTTATAGGGTGAATCTTGAGGGGAAAGTAAAGAACTGGAAATGTGTCACAAATAAGAAACTGGGTTGGAAGACACTTGAATGCATCATCCAAAATAAGGTGAACTTGAATTTCTTGGTGTTTCACAGAGGATTCGGGTGACCACGTATGGACACTTGGCTACAGCAGCCCTACGATAGGGGCTTCCCTGTACCTGTACAAATAAGGCTTAAAGACAAGTCTCAAGTAACTTCACTTGCAGTAACTTAATAAAATGGTACAACAAATTTCAACAGTAGACAGAAACAACTAGAAATTTGACTACATAATATTCAGTGTTCAAAATGTAATAAAATAATTATACATGCAAGTAACTGAAATGTGATCCATAATATAAAGAGAATCAGGACAGGATGGGAAACAATACAATGAAATTCACAGATAATGCAAAAATTATCAATATATTCAAAGATTTAAAGGAAATCATGAACATAGGGGGTAGAACATATTTTTAAAAATCATGTGGAACTCTACAGTTGAAAAATAAAATAAAATGGGACTCTAGCAGACTAGAAAAGTCAAAATCAAAATTTTGAAAAAATCAAAATGAAATTTTAGTGGGAGAAGCTAAAGAAAACTGCTCTAAAAGATGAAAAAATGGTCTCATTCTGAAACATGATAAAGGAATCTCATAGTTACAGTTCTAGAAGAAGAAAGGGTGAAAACTCAGTTTTCACAATTCAGCGGTGGCTGCATAGAATTATAATGGCGCTGAAAACGTCCTGTCACCTAGCGCTACTGTAGCCATTACAGCACTGGAAAGCGAACTCATACATGTTTGTAGTGATGCTGGTATAAATGAGCCTATTGCGCTGCCAATTCTATAAAAAGTGTAGCACATACAAATATAAAATACATAATACTTGATAATGATAATAAATGGCTGCATCATTGGTATATGTATTTACTCTCGTATGCTTTTTATCATTATTTCACAGTATACCTCTTTTACTTACAGAAAAAGTGCTGTGTAAAGCGGTGTGCTGTGTCACGGCGGCGGCAGCACAAGCTTGCAAGCAGAAACCCTTGTGGAGGCAGAAAAGTTCCTCTCTGTGGGGAAGCACGTCAAACTAGGGGTTCTCTTATTTAAGAGCACTTATATTTGTAGGGTTTCTCACCGTGGAGAAGGAAAGGAAACTGGATAGAAGTTAATTTTCTTACTTACTAGCCTTATGGTGCTGCTGTGAAAGAGCTCAGATCCTAGCTGACTGGCCAAGCCGTGCACTTCCTCCTTGGTGGAGAGAGGGCGCTCGGGAGCAAACTGAACGCGCGTCTGCAATCCCTTGTCTGCAAAATCTAGACAAATAGTCTGTTGGTGTCAGCAAATTTGCCTTCTCTAGTGAGTACTTCACAAAGCAGGTAAAAAGACTGCCAACAACGTTTAAAACTGAGTCCTTTTACTATGAGGTACTGTTCTGCTTAGAAATGATGATCCTGAAAAAAAAATCATTAAGTTTACCAGAAGATTCAGTACACAATGCTGACTTCACACATTCATGCAAAAATAGTAGTTTTTGATGCATATCAGTTATTTGTGACTGCTTGTCCGGATTATACGTCTCTTTATTCTCTCCCTCTCCTCTATCCCTTTCTGTTTTTCTCTCTCTCATCTCTATCTTTATCATTTGTATCTCTATCATTTCATATCTATCTGTCTGTCATCTCTGCTTTTATAACATTAACAACATACTTTTGTTGTTTTCTTCATGGCTGGATTTTAGCCTTTTTAATAGCCAAATAAAATTGCCTTTTAAATTTGGTATTTTAAGGTTCTGTGTTAGAGTCAGCTCCTGGCAGCAACTACTCTGAGAGTTTTTCTCTCTATTTTAGTTCAAGAGTGCAAATGCTGAATGTGTCCCATCAGTGTATTATGGTTGCAAAGAATATTCTGTGATTAAAAAATCTGGGAGGTCTAACATAGATGCACACTGCAACTCATTTCAATTCTAGAAAGTTATCTTTCCTTGATTGGAAACAAGAGGCCACATGGAGACACTCCCCTTCAGTTTGCTAAAGCCGAGCCAGGGAAAGGAAAATTGCTTGTCACTTGGCTTACTGCTTTTTTCTAATATCACTATCATGTCTAACTGGAGCTCTCACTTGGCATTGCTCTGTTGTAAAGATGTCAGGGCACTGTGTGTAGAAAGGAAACCATGTCCAAAAAAGCCAGGTGAACCTTTGACTTAAAAGCACTGTGGGAATTGAGAACTGGATAGGAGCTTGAGTCTTTGTATTCTATTTCATTCTCTGAATAATTTAGCCACTACCCAATGTGCAATATTTAACTTTTGACTCTTTTAAGTTCCACCTGTTTTACATGAATGAAAATACCAGATAGCAAAGCAGTAAGAACTAGTATGATTTTCTGTCTTTTCTCCCTGTATCTATACAGAAATTCTGCTTTTTTTCTCCATACAATGAACAACAGAATCAAATCTCTTGTTCCTGTTTTGGTACCATTATGAAAGAGTTGGTTGACAAAGTTAAAGATCTAGATAAAAAACAATTATAAATTTCAGAATGCTGCTATCTTGTAGCACGTTTCTAATCCATACCAAGGTTTCCCAATCTCTATTTGTCTGTTTTAATTAACCCTGATTCGTATCAGAGTCTCTTCATGTGTTCACTCAAAGTGTCTCTGTGTATGCCAGCGGTGCTTGTTCCTGGGATCACCACGCACAGCTCCTTCATACAGGCTCTCCTCCTGCAGACATCAGCCGGGGCGCTCCTGCCCGTCGCCCTGGCTTTCTTGCGATTGCAGTGCTTCTCACAGTCTTGTTTTCATTTGTCTACTGATTAGCCTCATCAAGATGTCGCTGCTTACTGCATCAAATTTCTCATCTATAAAATAAGAAAAGCTTGGCATAGAGTTTGTATAGCAGCTGTCTGATGATGAACCGTTGCTCCCAGGTCACTTAGTGCATTCTTGATCAAAGTCTTTCTGAAAGAGTCCTGGGGAGAGAGCTTGGGACTGCTGCCACAAGGAAGAAGAGTGTTAAAGTTTGTGCTGAAATAAACTTGATCAAACTGCTGCAAAAAATACGGAGTGCAATTCCATTCATCCTGACTTAGTCTGAAAGTTTGTAGCACTCGTGATGTTAATGGTACTCACATTTCATGGGTTTAAAATAACTTTCATTTACTTCATTATTAAAAATATGCCCTTTCATCACTGAAATGAGAACTTTGGTTCTGTGAATGATGTGTTTCTGAGGGATGCATTAAATATGTGCTTTGTTCCTACAAATCCAAGATCTGGAGAGTCCAAGAGAACAGTAACAGTGTTGATGGTGTTGAAACTTTTCATGGAAAGAGCACAACTGCTGTCATGATCAGGTTTTCTTGTTTGTTGTCTGTGTGGTGCTCCTAGAAAGGAGCACTCCTGCCTGTAAAGGGTGTGTTCTAGACTGCCTGTGCATGCCTGGAGTGTAGTAGTACCAATCATGTATAAATTAGGGACAGTAAGAAATTAACAACAGCAAATAGTAAAAAATAAAGTAAGTGTAACAACACACTGTACTAAATTGTATCTGATCCCTCTTCCCATCTCTCAAAATATCTTACTGCACTGTATTAAGCAAAGTTGACCTCAGGTCAGTAAAATCATAGAAAGTGAAAATATGGATAAAGGAAATTATTGTCGTTATTGATTTGTGTGACCCAACCCTAAATCCTTAAAGCTCAGAGGATCCATCATGGGTCATATTTCCTAAATTTAAAACATTACTTGTTACTCAGAGATTCAAAATTTAAAAGTTAATTTTGAAAGTGATGTTTCAACTAAAATTACACTCTTAACATTTTTATGTTGCTTGGTACTTGGTTTGTGAACTCTTTCTGAGAGTCTTACATGAAGTAGATATAAAAGAATATAGCAATTATTTTATCTTTGAGTCTCAAAGCTCTTTGTTATCTATCATCTATCTTTATCATCTATAATTTAGCAATGCATCATATACCCAAGCTCAGTCATAAACATATAAGTGCTTATGATATATTAGCTAAAATCAATATGAAAAAAAGAATGAGGAAGACTAATTAGAGCTTCATGAATTCCTTTTCTGTTTGTGCATCTGTATTCAAAGGCAATTATACTTTTATACAATTTAGAAATAGTTCTTTAGTTTTAGCTAAATTACTACTTGAAATTTATGTTTCAAATTTCATATAAAAGATTCTGGATTAACATACATTTTTAGTGTCTGCACTTTTATTAATAAATACTTTTCATTCTTTTTTTTCTTAACTTGATCTAGTCATATCTAAGAATATTAAAGTGCCCCAGAATGATTTGGTTAGTGTCAATTGATGCTGTGATTAATTATACTTTTTGCGTTATATATTTTGTTGTTGAATTTTTAAATTCACAGACTTGGATACATATATCTTCTTGGGGAGGATTACAACTTTTTTTTAATGCCATGGAATTTATTTTATATAATATTACATATCCCACTTCAAAATGTTATCACTGAATTCATCATTTATGTTTTTGCATTTTAAATGAAATACATTGTGGGAGATTTAGAACTTGAATTCTAATACTTAATTTTCAATAATAGTATCTGAATTTTAATAATTAAAGAAATTTTACTACAATATCCTTGAGTTTTAAGGTGAGAGATTACAACTTTTAATCAACATGGAATGTTCCTTTTTATTAATATTTTATTTCTTTTAATTCTTTATATTTTCATTGCAGCTTCTTTTTTTCTTGGCAGAATTCTCTCGATATATCAGTTTCTGTCTTCAACATCTGGTACTATTTTGTTCTAGGCTTTATCTTTTGTAGATAGATTATGAGTAAGTTTCATGCCTTAAAAGAACAATCATCTATTCATCTTTATTGGGATTTTGTTTTTTCACTTTTGGGGACCAGATCCAGGCCTTAATGCAAAACAAGTGCTGTACCACTGAGCTAAACTTTCAGCTCTTTATTTTTGATTACTAATATTTTACTTTAACATCTTTTAAGCTTTTGATTTCTCATGCTCATTGGTTTCTTGTTATCATTTCTTTCTAGTATTTGCTGATTTGAGTTTTGTGTGTGTTTATTTCTTTTGCTGCAGTGATCAGAAAGTGTCATCTGTAGTCATCTGGAACCTTACATACTGGCTTCCAGGTTCCTGGTCTCCTGTTCTTGGTTTCTTCCTTTCCTCTACCTCATGTTCTCACTGACTGTACCCACACCCTGCCCATCCCAGACTCAGGCAGGTGAGTGAGCTAAGTGGTCATGCCACTTATCTGGCCACAAGATTGTATCAGGAAGGGTCAGGATCTTCCCTGGGTTCAAAATGCTTCTAACTTTATGTAGAATATCATACAACTGTTGTATGTTTCTACTCTTCTGCCCCTCCACTAAAATCACTTATGTTGTTAAAATTGTTTTCAATTTTATTTTAGTCCTTAAATTTTTTAAATTGACAAATGAAAAAATTCACTCTTCTTTATAAGCTACAGTGTGATGTTTTGATATAGCTATTTAGGTCATTTATCACCTCAAGCATTTATGATTTCTTTAATTTGAACTACATTTTGAGCCAGGAATGCTGACACATGCTTGTAATTCTAACTGCTGAGGAGACTGAAGTATATGAGGAGTAATCAAAAAATACAATGAATCCTTAATTAAAAAAGAAACTAGTACAGTGAAAGACGTTTTCATTAATCCCCTCTATCCCTCCAACAATCCCATTGTTCTTGCCACTTTCTGAAGTAGCTCTGGAAGTCCTTTTTCCGTAAGTTCTTTGAGTTGCTTTGTCATGGCTGCCTTGATGTCTTTGATAGATTCAAGACGTTTCCCTTTCATGATCATTTTGATTTGGAGAAGAAACAGAGGACATTATGTAGTGTTTTTATGAGCTTCCCTTCCATTGGATGGTACCCAGCAGCAGCAATCACTGTAGTTTCAGACCTCGTAAAGACACTTATGAAAAAGAAGGTGACAAGAACAAAAGAACAGAAATATTTAGGGAGGGTATTTTGAGGGGATTAATGGTAATGTGCTCCTACACATTACCAACGAATGGTAATAAGTTTTATGTTTAAACATTCACGGTACATATTGCTCACATGTCTTATATTCACGTAATGCCAAGTGGCCCTCTGGACAATCACCTGCCTTGAGTGTATCTAGAGCACATGCACCCACTGTGGTCAGCAGCAGCATGCTGGGGAGAGGGCATGAGAAACCCTCTGTTCTGTAAGCCAGGACTGTTTTACAGAGAGACTAGAGTGGAACAGGATGATGGGAATCCACAATGACAGAGGCCAGGTGGTAGCACTTAACTCTAAGAGCAGGTGGGTACAATTATTGTAATGAGCCACAAGGCTGAATGACAGCCACGGGGGCTTGACCTGGAGAGGGTTATGTACACAGTTAATTGAACAGGTGACCCTGGGGCCAAGGAGATGAGAGCCAGCATATATGTGCCATCATATCAAATCAAGGATGAGTGACCAGGAGACTTGAGAATAATTGCTACAACAAAAAGCCATAAAACTTTGTCCAAATCCAGACTGGAACCAGTTTTTAGACCTGGAGCATACTGGCTTAAGAGGATACCAGGTTCATAGAAAGGTGGTGACAATTGCAACAGTAATAATTCCCTCAGTCTGTTTCCAAAGGGATGCCGCCATTCGTGTAACTGTTCTGGTAAGCAACATAATAGTCCTTCCTTTGGTTATAACTACGACTCTGGACCCTCTGTGTAAGTTACATTTTAAGGAGAATTAAAAGTGTACATGGAATTCAAAGTTTTATCTTCATGTACAACTATAACCTGCTATAACTAAGTACCACAGTCAGGATAGTTTGTAAGTAATGGAAAGTTATTTTTCAAGGTTCTGGAGGCTGAGAAGTCCAAGAACAAGGCACTCAGATTTTGTGCATGGTGAACTCTGCTCCCTGATTCCACAATGGTGCTTTTGCTGCATCCTTCCATGGCAGAGGGGCAAAAAAAGGGACAAATGCTAGATATCCACATAGCAGAAAAGACCAAAGGGCAAAAGGAATAGAATCTCTGTAATCTGTTGTATAAGGTTGCTAAGCCCATTTATGAGGTCTCAATACTGTCACACTGGCAACTAAGTTTTGGCATAAATTTGGGGGAACACATTCAGATTACAATGGGTTTTTAATGAGAAAACATTGAATTAAGGAGACTGTCTTGGATTACCCAGGTGAGATTAATGTCACAAGGGTCTTTGAAGTATAGAATAAGGAGAAGAGACTTTGTGTGAGGGTGACACAACGTGAGAAGGCTTGACCAGCCATTGCTGAGTCTGGAGACTGAAGGGGAGCCAAAAACCAGGGAAATGTGGGGAGCCTCTCTAGAAGGTGGAAAAGCAAGGAAGTCATTACACCTTGCAGGCTCCAGGAGGAAGATTTACCTTTATTTTATCCTGGCTAAGACCATTCTGATCATAACTTTTAGAACTGTAAAATAAGTTGTTATTGCTCACACTACCAAGTTCATGGTAATTTGTTACAGAAGCAGTAGGACACATACAGGAACACTCATTCATCTAATTTACAAATCTGGCCACCAAAGGAACCAGATGGCTCCTAGAGAATTCCAGTGGACTGCAGCAAACCTAACCAGATAACAGACCTATCTGAGGCTGCTGAGCCAAATGTAAAATTGCTAGCACATTAACGACCTCAGCACATGGGCTGTGCCACTGAGTTAGTACACTTACTCTCTTCTATTACAACCACTGAAAAAGTCAGAGGCAACATTCATTTAGAATGGCAACAACATATATTTACAGAATGCTCATAGCTATTTTCTATCTATTGTGTTCTCTCATGGTATAGTCTATTATGAGACACCCTGAGGAGAACTGGCCTAATGTCTTTTCCCCAGAAGAACATAGGAATCCACCTCATTTAAGCTATTATGCTAATAGAATCTGATGAGCACCCTGAAGAGTTTGGCAATGCACCTATATGTCTGATGGTAGAAAGGTTTAATAGTAGATGGCATTGTGTCCTATTGCTTCTGTAACAAATTACCATGAACTTGGTAGTGTGAGCAATAGTAAAAGATTTTAGAAAGTCATTGGTCAGAAACGTGCCAAAGTATCCCTTCAAAACAAAAGACAAATTATTGCATATTTCATCTTCCATCCTGAACAAGGAAATGTAGTGCTTAGAGGCTCTTTGGGGTCAAGAGGAAGCTGACTCTATACCTGGGGAAAAGAATACAACTCATATTTTGGGTAATACACAAGGCCACCATCATCAAGTGGGGCTAGGGTGAGGAGGAGCTCTGTGCACGTCTCTACTCACAGAAACAGCTCTGCTCATTAGTACAAATGAAGCTGTGAAGTTACCCTTGTGAGTTGTGAGACAAGAGGCTGGCTGGAGTTTATGGTAAACCACTGTGGTGAAATAAAATTACAGGCCCTTAGAGTTCTGGAGCTGGATGATGCCCTTATGGCAGAGGATTATATGTCTTCTGAAGAACAACTGTGGCTGTGTAATTGGGTTCTGGTTGAAAGGAGCATGTGACCATAAGACACCAAGTAACTATACCTGTTTAACTCAGTTCTCTGAGAGTCACTGAGTGGTAAGGTAGGGCAGGCTCAGTACCAATCCGCTGTAAGAGGAAAGTGACGCATATGGGCTGGATAATGAGCAGGACTATCAACATAAGCTACATAAGCAGGTGGCCCAGGCCTCCATGTCACCCACTATTGTCACAGTGTTCCTCCATCAGCTCATCTCTGTGGCCATCTGGAAGACTTTTTTTTTTTTTTTTTTTTTTTTTTACAATCAGCTAATAGAGATTTACCGATCTGGAGCTTTGTTTTTGAGTGAAGCTGAAAATGAGCAATAGCAGCACTGCCATTTCACTAGGAGAGCCATGGACAGGCAGTGAGGGTGGATTTCCAAGCAGAATCCATACAAACTTGTGGACAATGGCAGTAAAAGATGTTGACATATGGGCACAAAGTACTGAAGTCTTTATAGATCATGTAAACACTCATCAGAAAGCATACATCATGAAAAAGGCACTGAACAGAGGAGACAAAGTTACTCAGACACTTGCTATTGACTGGTCTTAGTCACCAGCACAGCAGTGTATGCACCTGGGCATTAGAATAGAATGGTCATGGGAGGAAAGATAAAGACTGCATGGGTCCAAGCATGGGTACCTATCCACCAAGACTAAATGTCCAAACTGCCAGTCAGATAAACCAACAACAGATCCTTAATACCTATGCTTGTTGCCAAATTCTGAATCAGAACATTCAAATTTTGAAATTCCCCAGTTTCACTTGCTTTTTTTGAGATAATTTGACATGTATTTTTTCTAGCTCTTTCTCTGTGTGTGGATTTATATGTGTAAATAGACAATTAAAATTTTATATTACTGAAGTGGGATCATAATATATGTATGTTTTCTATGTGATGAGACATATTACTTATTGAGATACAATTTATACACAGTAAAAACTATACTTTCAAAGTCTATGTCAATGAGTTTTGATAAATAAGATATATTTCAGTTCCCTAACACATTTGCATGCTCTTCTGTAATCAGTGTCCCTTTCCCAGCTTTAGTTCTTGAACTAATTTTAATCTTTGTGGATTTTATTTTCCATAATTTCATAAAAATAGAAAAATACATTATATATATTTGCCTTTTGTGTTTATTCTCTTTCTCTTAGCATAATGCTTTTGAGATTTAGTCATATTGTTGGATGGTTTGGTAGTCTGTTCTTTTTTATTGTTGAGTAGTATTCTGTTGTATGAGTGTATCCCAGTTAGTTTATTCATTTACCAGAGAACATTAGGGCTGTGTATCACTGGGGCTATCTTTTAGGATGCTGCAGTCATCATCCTTGTAAGTCTATGTGATGAGACATGTTTTTAATTCTCTGCAAACCACTGGGGGGTGGTAGGTCATTTGCTGTATGTACATGTAGCTGTAAACACTTGCAAAATGGTAAAACCACTTTATATTCTCACAAGCAGTTTGTGAGGGTCTCAGTGACTACTCTAAATTCTCTTTATCAGCTGGAATTCTCAAGTGTTAGTTTTACTATTGTAAGAGGTGCTGAGTGGTATGTCCTTGTGGTTTAACTGGGATTTTCCAAATGACAATGATGTTATGCATACTTTAATATGATTGTGATAGTCTCATATCAGTTTTGTAAAGTATCTGTTGAAATGTTTGGATCATTTTACAATTAGGATATGTATTTCTTATGGTTGAATTGTAAGATTTCTCTGTGTATTTTGGATATCATTTCTTAATCAAATGCATCTTTGCAAGCCTTTTTCCTGATCTTACATTTTAATTTTTCAAGTCTTACCTATTTATTTATTTGGCATGGGGTCTCACTATATAGCTCAGACTTGTAGTAATCCTCCTACCTTAGCCTCCTCATCACTCGGATTACAGGCATGTACCACCATGCCCAGTCTTCATGGTCAGCTCCATATGGGGGCAGCGTAGAATGTGGTACTGGGGATTAAACCCAGGTCCTTGTTCTTGCCAGGCAGATGCTTAAACCACCAAGCTATCTCCTTGGCACTTCCATTTTAATTATTAAAAGCAAGTTTTTCAAAGAGCAGATTTTAATTGGGGATGATGTTCAGTTTAAAAACTGATTTCTGTTTTTTGTGACTTACCTAAAAACTTTAGCCTAACCCAATATAACAAAAAATTGCTTTTGAAATGTTTGAAAATTATATAATTTTAACTTTTGAAAATATGAATGCATGATTTTATTTCAAGTTAACATCTGGATATGGTGAAATGAAGCACAAAATTCATTATGTTTATATGTGTGTATCTAATTGTTCCAGAATTAGCTGATTTAAAGAACATTCCTTTTCCTTTTTCATGAAATAAACTGACCATATGTGTATAAAGTCTATTTTTGAACTCTTTGTACTATCCCAAAGATTTATGTATGGCATCTATTCTTATATAAATATCTGTTATCTTGATTACCATCTCTGTTGTAAGGCTCAAAACTAGGTGGTAATTTGAATCCTCGTTTTCAAAATTTTTCAATTCTTCTGATCCGTTTGTATTATTGAATACAATTTATCAGCTTCAGCCTTTGGCAAAAATAGAGTAACAGGGACCTGACTTACCCTCATACCTGAAACAATTAGAAAATTGAGTAAAATGTATCGAACAGTAGTTTTTAAACTTTGGATATCAGGCGATGAACGGTAGTGATCAATGGGAGAGAAGAAACAAATAAGATAAACCCTATAATTGCACATATTACTGCCTAGACAGAGTTTCCAGGCCACAGAGCAGAGAGGACACCCAGCAGTGGGTAATAGTCTTCCTGCAGTGAGGAAAAAAATGTGAGAATCTTAGGAGAACAATCAACTGGAGTTCTTAGGGCAGAATACCAAAGAGGAGGGAGCTGTCATGAAGGTGCCAGAGATCTGCAGAGAGTCTGCTTTTAGCCTTCATCTGTGTGCTAATAATCTCGTGTGTGAAGAAAGTACCCAAGGCTAGAGACAGAATCCCATCCAAAAGTAGTAGAGAGGCACTCCCTGGCACTCACACAGGGCTAGAAATAAATCATTTTCTCACCAACTACAGTAAAATTCCTCATCCTTCACTGGTAATTGGATAGGGAATTCAGAAAGTTATTAGAAGCACATTAGCCATTGGTAAAAGATTACTCTAATTCTCACCAAACTTTAAATGTAGGTTTTCAAAGAGTCAAATGGTTAAACTTGATTATCAACTTGTGAAGCTTGATAGACACCAGGAGATTGGTAAAGCACACACCTGGGGCTATATAGGTGGGTTACAGGGACATGACCTTATGGACTTTATATGGTGTCTGGTGTTTGTCCCCTGTACTGTGCTTCCCAGCCGCCATGAAGTGAGTGGCTTTGCTCCACCACGCTCCTTCCAGTGATATTCCTGTCTTGTGCCCACCAACTATGGACTGAAGTGGAACCTCTGGAACTGTGAGCCAAAATAAAACCATTTTCCTTTCAGATGCAGGTGTCAGGTATTCTGTCCTAGTGACAGGAAAGCTGAAAAATACAACCTGCCTCCCACAGTTCAAAAATATTTTTCAAAACCACAAATAGACTGTATTAGTCAGCTCTTCACTGCTGGGTTCAAATACCTGACACACACAACTTAAAGGAGAAAGAGTTTGTGTGTGCTCACCCTTTCAGAAGATTCAACCTGTAGTTGGCTGACTCCAAAGCAGAAACACCACAGTGGAAGCACATGGCAGAGGGATGCTGCATATACCTTAGAACAACTAGAAGCAGAGCCCATGGGAAAAGCATCAGAGAGATGGGGCCAGGGGTCAGCTATAGTACCCATGTGACCCACCTAATAGTCTGCAGCAGTCAAGCCAATCAAGTTGACAGTCCAGCCTACATGCCATACAATTCTAGCTCTGAGCAATGAAAGATAATATCTAGCACTCCCTCCCCAGTACCATGTGTGGCCAGCTACTGTAGGGAACTCTGGCCCCCTAAATATCTAAATCCCAATTCTGGAAACTTGTGATTGTTTCCATGCATGGCAAAAGGGCCTTTGTAGAGGTGATTAAGCTGAAGAGCTTGAGTTGGGGAGATTATCCTTGATTATTTGAGTGGGATATAAATGTCCCCACAAATTTCTTTAAAACAGAGAGGAAGAGGGAGATTTGATTACACAGACAAAGGACAACGTCATTCTGACACAAGATGTTGCACTCCTGACTTTGAGGATGGCTGAAGGGGCCCTGAGCCAAGGAAGACAGCTCTAGAAGCCCAAAAAGAAAGAGCCTTCAGAGTGAGTGTGTCCCTGTGTAGTCTCTTGGATTCTTGCACAGTGAAGCTTGTGGAGGACGTCTGACCTCCAGGACAATAAGAAAACAAATATGTGTTGTTTAAGTCACCAAGTAGAGACAGCTGTTACTATAGTAATAGGAAATTAATAAAGATTTTGGTATCAAAAATGAGATACTGGGCCGGCCAAATAGCCCAGTGGATTAAAGCGTCTGCAAGCAGGGGCTAGAGGTTTGATCTCTGGGCCTGTGGTGCGGGCCCTGCCCCTGGGCATGCTGAGATGGCAGTTGAGACTGGGCGTGGCAGTGCCCACCTGTAATCCCAGCACTTGGAAGGCTGTAAACAGGTAGATCACTAGGAGTCCTATCTAGTAGTGAGAACCTGAACAGCCTGAGTGCCATTCCCCGAAATAAAAAAAAAAAAAAAAAAAAAAAAAAAAAAGGTGGGGGGAACTTTGAGGCCAGAGATTTAGCTCAGGCACTGAGCCTGCCTAGTAAGTGAAAAGTCTTGAGTTTGAGCCAAAGTACCCCCCAAAAAGAGTGGAATACTGCTTAATAAATATCAAAAAATATGGAAGTGAAGTGGCTCAGTAATCAGGCAATTCTTGAAAGAATATTCAGAGACATTGTAAAAAGAGCATTGATTGCTTTGAACAAATGATTCATTGGAACACTGATGTTGAAGACTGCAAGTGAGAGATTAAAAAAAAGTGAAGAAACAAATATTTTTGAAATTTATTTATGTATTTCATACACGGTCTAACTCTGCAGCTCAGACTTGTAGAGATTCTCCTGTCTCACCCTCCCCAG
>NW_004524744.1:813203-822294 GCF_000260255.1 Octodon degus
TTTTTCTTTTTTTTCCGGAACCAGGGATTGAACTAAGGCCCTTGTGCTTGCCAGGGAAGTGCTTATTTCACTGAGCCATCTCCCTGGCCCCCAAGAAAAATATTTTTAAAACTGGTGAGAAAAGGATCCTTGCTACATATTGGCAAGGCCTGAATTGTATGTGACAGTTGTGTAGAAAGCAATATTTATAAGTAATTAATGTGGATATTTAAATCAGCAGTTTCCCAAAAGAAGTAATGAAGATGTAGGCTGGTTTCTTCCTAATTAGAGTAAAATGACAGGAAAATAGTGGTAAATTGAAAGAAGAACTTCTAAGGAAAAAAATCAGGATTTGATCATTTGGGAAGTTGTGGGCTTGTACAGCCTAGAAAATATGCTAAGATTTAGAGAATCACTGTCAGGAAACCATGCTCTAAGGAGAATGCTGCCGGCCCACCTTTTGTTGGTGCTTTGGAAAAATCAAAAGATTAGCCTATTCATTAGATTAAGTACACAATTTATAGATCTCCTCAGACACCCTAGAAATCAGGAACAGAGATGCAGTTGTTCAGAAAAGTCTGTGGAGAAGCCTCTTGTTTGATGGTGTAGGTTCCTATGACATACACAGAAGATATAAAGCTTTTTGAGAATGTTATATCAGCAGGAACAGTGCCATCTTGGGTGGTGACAGAGAAAGGGTGAAATTAAATGATGGGAGGTGGTAAACAACCTCACATTCTGAGGGGGGCTGGGGAGATAGCTCAGTAAAATAAGCGTTTCCCTGGCAAGCACAAGGACCTGACTTCACGCCAATGTGTGTGTATATATGTATATGTATATATCTCCTCACATACTATGGGCAAGTAAAAGGTCGATGGAGCTCCTCAGCTGTAACAATGCTCCAACCTGTAAGAAAAAAAAGGGGAGAATGACTAAAAGTGTGGGCCTTTAGGACAAGCAGGGACAGCCATGAGCCACAGAGGATTATGCTCAAGTGTTGAAACGGAATATAGTTTGCCCAGCTGGATTTTAAAATTGCTTGGGGCCAGTGGCTGTTTTTCTTGCTTTTAAAAAATCCCCTTTAGAAATGCCTGTTTCAATACCATACTGCGTGAGCAGAAAACCTGTTTTATAGTCTTGCAGGTCACTGATGGATGGGAATTTTTACCTCAGAATGGGTGATAACCTGTAGCCTCACCTTATCATTTAGATGCTAAGAGTTGAGATATATGAACTGATTATGTTTTATTAAGGTTTGAACCTGTAATGGGTTGAGACTTTAAGAATCTTGGGTAGGGTAATAATAAGCTTCTCTTCTGGAGGGTTAACAACCTAAGTTTGCAGACCAAAAATTAGAGGAATAGAAGGGCTGCAAGGACAGCCAACATTTTGGCCCTAGCCTTTCAAGGTCAGTGAAGATTCAGGACATAGGAGAAACTATATTGTAATATCATGTAACTCAGTTGTGTCCCACATTTTCTGATCAAGGAGATTATGGGGCCACAGAACAATGTGATCGGCGACATAGAGTATGCCTAAGGAGAGTCATATGGAGAGAGAACGTTCTCTCAGGCTTTCACAGAGAACAAATTGGTCAAGCAATGGCCGTGACTCATCCACATGGCTGACACTGACAAAGGTTCTGCAAACTGCGGTACAGGGTTACAGGATAGATCCTGAGGGTACTTGACTGACCTTATCAGATACAAAAGTTACATTTCTTGTTAAACAGGTCTTGCTTTATCTTGTTCTTAACTATCCGGCAGAAAAGTATAAAAATGAGGTATATAAAGTAAGCCATATTAATATGCTGAGCTGTGAAAGGCTCAAGTCAACAGCTTCTGTGGATAACCCACTACTATTGTGGACTGCTGGACTTTGTGGGATTGTTTTGCTGAATTCACACACCTATAGTATTTAGATGCCAATGGAATACCCATCTCTGACAGGACTGGACAAAAAAAGGGGATACAAAGGAAGGACCATTTTATATCTTTATATGCAGCATAGTTAGGATAGTTATACAGCTACTTTCACTTAATTCAATGAGAAGAAAGATTTGTACTAATAGTGTTTGGACAGGATATCCTGTCTGCATCTTGTACTACAGATAACCACTAAGAAGATAACAATGTTCAATGTATTAATTATTGAAACTGTCCTATTAATCAGTTTTGAAACTGTCTCATTGATAATTGTTTCTCAATAAAAAAAAAAAAAAAGAATCTTGGGATAGGGTGGAGCCCATCTCCCAAAACACAAGTAAGTAGTTAATCTTCCTTTGCCTGAGAACCAGTCTTCCCTCAGAAAGTATGCAGGAGAGTGTTGATTGTCTTAGGACTCATGATCATTAATCATCATATGTCAAGGGGACTGGATTAAGAAACACCTAGCAGATTAGTGAAACACACTTCCAGGTGTGCCTGTGGAAATGACTGGCATATAGATCAGTGAGGGGGAGATGACCTACTTCACTGTGGTGGCACCAACCAACCAGGCTTGTATGTTGGACTCATGGAAAGAGAAAGGAGAAGTTGGCCTGTGTCTGAAAGCTCCATTCTGTTTGAATGGGTATATCTTTTCCTACTGCCATCTGCTGGGAACACCAGAATTAGCTTTATTCAGCCTTTCCTCAGAGACTCATATCCAACAACTTTCTGGGAATTTTCCAGGCCTTCATTTCAGACTGCTGTTGCATCTTGGATCTGTGTCGTTCTCCAACTTCCCGCTTCTAGGATTGAGCTGCTACAGGATCCACTGGCTCCAGGGTGCAGATGGCCACTGTAGATTCTCTTGCCTCTGATTCCGGAACAGACATAACAGTTTCCAATACCCTAGAGGGGATTACTACTTCTGTTTTGGGAGATGGGCTATGCCCTATCCCAAGATTCTCTTGCCTCTTATTCTACTTAATAAATCCTGTTGCAATATACATATTGAAGTATGTATTTCATTTGATTCTGTTCTTCTAGAGACAGGACCTGTCTCTACCTCTCCTTGCTTTTAGACCAATAACCAGACATGAGACCCATGATACAACATATGACATGTTATGATAAGCCATGAAGAGACAACATACACACCAAATTGGTTACAACGTAAATCTCAAATTCTAACTATTTCCTTCCCTTACATACAATCTCCCTGGTAAATGACATCAGGTTTCTTTGGGACTCTGAGTCAAATATATATACATTTATGGGATGTCAGCCCTTCCTAAGGAGAGCAACACCCTCTCCTGTGCAGACACAGGGAATTTGCAGTTCCCTGTGTCTGAGAATTGGCAGAGAAGCCACAATTCTCTGGAGTAGTTGTTCAAGTCAGACTTCTTTCATTAAATTTAGAGCTTTTCCACTTATACAAATCAAGTAAAACATTAATGCACTGTCTATCTATTTCAATCCTAAGGGCACTGTGATCGATTAGCCAACATTGAAGATTTCTGCAGCCCTAAGCTTTCTCATGACTACACTAGCTCTGCTTCCATTACAGTGACCATAACTGCCTTGGCCCTGACAGTCAAGTGTTGCCACCATCCCTCTTCACATGCCTCTCTGGCACCCCGGCACCCTGTCATCGTCCCTGAATTTGGGGCACTTGGCTAGCCATCATCTTTCCCCAATGTGGCCTGCAGAAGAATAGCCACGACAGAGCTTTTCAAGGGACCCAGCCTCATGTCACCAGAGGATGCCTTGGAGAAGGGATTGCCTTTGCATCTGTCTCTTCTCTAAATTCCCAAGACTGCCATTGTTTTGTTTCTTCCAAAAATGTTACTTTTGGTTTCATTGATAAGTACTGAGTTTTTGTTTTATATTTAATCATGCTGTTGGATTTACTCATTACTTCCTTGGAATTTCTCTGACCTGAATTCATTTTTCTTAATTCTACAGCTATAATTTTAGCTTTTTCATTTTCATTCTTTCTTAATTTTAATAAATTCTTTTAAGCTATAATTATTCATTTCTTGCTTCAGTACCATATTAAAATGTACCACATAGGTTTTGATAAGTAACTTTGTCATTAATTTTTTTCATAATGTATAACTTTTGTTTTACTATCTTTAAACCAAAAATTGCTTACAGCGTACATTGAAGTTGCTTTTTGTGTGCATGTGTGAGTGTAATATTCTACCATTTTTAAGGTCTATTTTATTATAGTTGTTTAAAAACTTTTTTTTTACTTTGTTTATTGACATTTTATATGTAGCCTAATATAGGCACAATATTTATAACAGTTCCCCGTGTGTTTGAAAAACAAATGCATCCTTTACTTTTGGAGGACTGAGAAGGTCTAATATCGACCTGTTCTTCCTATGTCTACCATCAACCTCATTCCTGCTCCCATTCCCAACACCAGTTTTAAAATTTTGCCCATGGTGTCTTTTTTAACACCTCAAATTAAAGTAGAGCAATGGTCTCCCTCATACTATTTTACTCCTTCTCTTTCTTTGCCCTACCCCTTGTACTATCTTCTAATAAGCACTTATTTCAAAATTTTTCTCTCTTGGGCCAGCCAAATAGCTCAGCAGATTAAAGCACCTGCAAGCAGGCACAGGGGCTGGGGTTTCAGTCCCAGGGCCCGCTGTGCTGGCCCCGTCCCCAGGGCATGCTGACACAGCAGTTGAGACTGGGCGTGGTGGTGCACGTCTCTAATCCCAGCTCTTGGGAGGCTGTATACAGGCGGATCACTATGACCCCAATCTAGTAGTGAGACCCTGAACACCCTGTAGACCCTTCCCTAAAATACAGAAAAAAAAATCTCTCTCTAAAACTACAATGGGAGAATGTGAAAAAGAAGGCGGAAAGAACAAGCAAAAAGGATATATATATATATAGTTATATATATATAACTATATATATATAACTAATTTCTCTTTGTTCATTGGGGAGAAGGGTTTGTGCTAATATTGTTTGGTCAATTAAATGCTAATGTCCTGTACTCTGAGTAGTTTGAAGCTAACAGTATGCAACCATTGTAACCCTCCTATTATCTTGTTTTGAAATTTTATTTTCTCTTTTGAAAATAGCCCAAAATTGTAGGGACTTAAAGTGCAACATATCAATACTTGATGAAAAATACCTGTTGTCATATTATGCCTAAGATGTTTGATATGCAGACAGACAGTGAGGTTTAGCTTAACAGCCTAAGTTGTATGGTAATAACAATAAGCTTGTCTTCTGGATGGTTAACAACCTAAGTTTGCAGACCAAAATTAGAGAAAAAGGAGGGCTGCAAGGAAAGCCAGCATTTTGGCCTTAGCCTTCTAAGGTCAATTAAGACTCAGGACATATGAGAACTTGTACTGTAAAGTCATGTAACTCAGTAGTGTCCCAAATTTTCTGATCAAGGAGATTATGGGGCCCAAGAGGAAAGTGATTGATGATGTGGAGTGTGCCTAAGGAGAGTCACATGGAGAGAAAACATTCTCTCAAGCTTTCACAGAGAGCACATTGGCCAAGCAATGGCCATGATTCATCCACATGGCCGACAGTGACAATCAATCTGAGGTACAGGATCTCAGGATAAATCCTGAGGGGATTTCATTGACCTTCTCAGACCCAAAAGCTACAACTCTTGTTGCACAGGTCCTGCTTTACCTTGGTCTTAACCATCCAGCAGAAAAGTATAAAAACGAAATATAAGAAGTAAAGTCATGCTGTTATGTTGAGCTGTAGGGGACTCAGGTCAACAATTTCTGACATTGCCAGTCAAGCAGAAGACCCAATACTATTATGGGCTACTGGACTCTTTTAGAATATTTTGCTGAGTTTACACACCTATAATATTCAAATAATGGAACTTAACCAAAAAAGGGGATATAGATGAATGTCCATTTTGTATCTGTGAATTCAAAGTGGTTAGGATAGATATATAGTTACATTCTCTTAATGAATAGAGTGATTTGTTCTAATGGTGTTAGGATATCATGTCCGCATCTTGAACAGCAATTAACCACTAGGAAGAAGGTATGCAATGTGTTAATTATTGAAACTGTCCTCCTGATTTGATTTGAAACTGTCTCATTGCTCTTTATCAATAAAATTATGGGGGAAAAAAGCCCAAAATACAAAATTTCTTTCCTTAACCACAACTTCTACTTTCGAAGTTTTGATACTAAATTAGTTTTTGCTATTACTTGATCTCCTCTTCTGTCTTATGTGCATTTATTTTACTTCAAACATTATATTAGCATCATGTTTTGATTTGAATAGCTTCTTAAAAACTAAGTTTTCCCTCACTATTGTTTTTTGCATGTGCAATCTTTTGCTAACTTGAGTTATTTCTCCTGAATTATTTTTCTCCTTGTTTTATATTTTCTCAGAAGTACACCTGGGTAACATATTCTGTGATCATTTAAGATTTATGTTTTTGTCCCTTCATCGGGATGATATCTGGGCTGGTGAAGATTTCTTGGATTTTACTCCTTGTCTTTGAAAAGTATGTGACTATATTTTCCCTTGTTTTTTAGAGTTGCAGGTGAGTAGTTCGTTGTTTTTTTCTTTCCTGTGTAAGTTCGTGTTTGTGTGTGCGCATGTGCATGTGCTAATGCCTGGAAGTCTGTGTTTTTCATTATTTGTATCCAATTTTGTCAAAATATGTGCCATTTAAAAAATTAATAATGCATGGCATATTTGAACCTACCCCCCAAAAATTCATTAATTCATTCTACTATCTTTTGCCATTACTATCACATAGTTTTAATCTTTTATGACTTAAATTTTGGTTTTAGAAGCATCTATTTTATTTTGAAATTCCTCTAATGAAGTTTCGTATTTGACTTCTATGGTTTGAACTTTGTACAAATAAATATTTTTTGTTTTCAAATTCTTCCTTTAACATTATTCTCTTACATCTCATTACTTTCCATTTTCTTCTCAAGTTGTAGTCCCTCAGCAGGGTTAACAGCAGAGATGGCTGTCTTGGTTCTTTACCTTGGTCTTCCCTGTTCCAGCTACTGAACCCAATTTATTTATTTATTTATTTATTTATTTATTTATTTAGTACAGGGTCTCACTACGCAGCTCACACTTGTAGTGATCCTTTCTCAGCCTCCCCAGCGCTGGGACTACAGGTATGTGCCACTGCATTAGGGTTTGGTGGCTGGCTTGCCATGGGCAGGAATGGCATGTGGTACTGGGGATCAAACCCCAGCCCTTGTGCTTGCCAGTAGGCACTTAGACTGCCAAGCTGTGCTCCTGGCCTCTGATACCATTTTAAAAAATAACCTAGGTTCTCTTTTGTACTCTCACAGCACCACCTATGTAAGTCAAGCTGCTTTCTTTCACTTGGTGCTGGATGGGTAAGAATGGACTTGAAAAAGCAGCTTTTCTAGGGAACCAGCAGCAAGTGGGAATGTGACACGCTGGTCCTTTTAGGAGCTTTCTTTACCTGAGCCCAAGTTTGGTCTGTGTGGAGCATGGAGCTGAATCTTTATGCCAGTGTCACCATAGGGGACAGTTTAGCCTAGTGGTGCAGCTCCTCCTGAGAATGAGCAGCATGGCGGGATGAGATTTCCTGTGCTAGGGCATTTATTTCACTGAAAAAGCCAGTCTTGTTGGGCCAGATGAAGAATCAATATGCTTCTTTTCAGTTTCTGCTAGAGTGGTTGGCCTTCCCCTTGGATGCCTGGCCTTTGATCCTTTCAGCTTTGGAAATGATGCTGTGCAGAAACTACCCAATCCAGGTCGAGCAGTGCAACCCAGAGGACACTAATCCTAAGCAGGCCACTTCTGCATCTCCCTGTCCACTCGCCAGGACCTCTGCACCCTCACAGCTTACCCCACAACCAGGTGGAAGTAAGGACATTTGCTCAGACCCATCATTCCAGCATGAACTGCAACCTTAAACCATTTCTTTCCCTATGTTTTGTCTATTTCTTCCAATGAGAAAAGCAGTTACATTTGTGTCTGCTTTGTTTTTAATGCTACTATACCTAATTGAAATGTTCGCCTTTCAAATAACTCTGAAGATGTAAATTCAATCTTTTTCAAAAATTTCCTAAGTCTTGCAAAATTTTCTTTTGGTTTTTATTTTGAGATCAGTTATATAGTTTGTTCATCTTTACATTTTTATTTCAAGCAAAGGTCCTTAAATGTGTTTTGATTATGATCATCTGTTTGTATTTAGGAAAAGATTAGGTTGACTAGTACGGTGGCTGACATACATTTCTTCAGTGGTACTACACTCTAATTGCATCTTCCCTGAATGGGCGTGTTCCTGTGGATGCCTGAGGTGATTCAGGTGAGGAATTCTAGAGGTAAATGCACAAGGACAGGTTTCCATATGATCCCACGGACACTGTTAGGTTTTCTATCTAAAATGTCCCCCAAAGTGCCTGGCTAGCTCAGTTGGTAGAGCATGAGACTCTTAAAATGTCCCCCAGAACTACATGCTCTTATAGTTGGGGCTTTTGGATTAGATTATGGTGGTTATAGCTGACTTGCTGATAGGAGGCTAGACCTGGTCAGACGAGGTGAGTCACTGGAGGTGGGGTCTGCATCCAGCTCTTCCCCCATCCCTCGCTTGATCTCTCTCACTCTCTGTCCCCCGCCGTCAAGCCATGCCACTATGCTATGCTGTACTGTCCTGCCTTGGAGCAAGCCACATGCAGACTGAAACCTCCACAAACCATAAGCCAAATAAACCTCTCCCCTTTTTACTGGTGGGTGTCAGGCACTGTGTCTCAGCCATAAGAGAAGCTAGGGCAGGCACTGGCAGGCAAGCTAGCTAGGGAACCACGCAGCATTGAAGTTAAGGAGACTTTACTCTGGGTAGAGTGCTTTCTAAAAACCAATATTTTTAATTGCTATACCATAACTGTACCTATATAAGAGGTGTACTGTAATATTTTGATACAGGTATACAAAGCATAATGATCAAGTCAGGTAATTACCCATCACTGCAAACATTTATCATTTCTTTGTGTTAGGAACATTCACCCTGGAGTGCCATGCTGGCCCTGCCCCCAGGGCACGCTGAGAGGATGACAGAGACTGGGCGTGGTGGCGCAAGGGCCTGTAATCCCTGCACTTGGGAGGCTGAACATAGGCAGATCACCGTAAGTCCAATCTGCATAGTGAGACCCTGTAGCCCCTGCTGATCTTTACTAAAA
>NW_004524744.1:828417-832914 GCF_000260255.1 Octodon degus
CCGGACCTGGGCTAGGACTGGGTCTGGGGGCTCCCGGAACTCGGCAGAAAATCCTACTCGGCGGGCGGGGTGGGGCAGGCACTGCGGAGTGGTGGGGGGCGGCCCGAGGGGCTGGAAGAGGGTCCGGCCCACGCTGCACCTGGGCTGGGACTCGACATTCAACTTTTAAAAATTATTTTTTGCATTGTGTTTTGCAAGTATCATGCAGATTTTTGTATCTGTGTTCTTTAATGAGATTGGCCTGTAGCTCTTTTATTTGTTAAGTCTTTGTCCATTTTGGTGTCAGTGTAAGTCTACATCGAGGAATAAGCTTGGCAGCTTGCCTTTTCTTTCAAACTCTTTGAAGAGTTTCAGAATATTCCTTATAGTTCTGCTAGAATTCTGTGATGATTCCATTAGATCTTATGCTTATCTTATTTGGTAAGATTTGGGTTACTGCTTCTATTTTACTGCTGTTGTTGGACTATTTAGGATTTTTACATTTTTTTAGTTCAGTTTTGGTAATTCATGTGTGTCTAGGAATTTCTCAATTTCTTGTAGATTTTCCATTGAAATATAACTTTTTAAACTAGTTTCTTATAATTTTATGGGTTTCAGTGTTGCCTGTTTTTTAAAAAATTTTGTGTGTGTGTGGCCAGCTCAGCCCACCAGGGGGCGGGGCTGGCTGGCATGTGGTGGTGGGGGATTGAACCGTGGTCCCTGTGCTTTGCTGAGCTTGTTCTAAGTAGGTGCTTTAGACCACTGAGCCATCTCACCAGTCCCAGTGTTGCCTGTTTTGATTTTGTCTTTTTTTTAAAAATGTATTTTTAGTACAGTGCCTACAGGGTCTTACTACATAGATGGAACTCATAGTGATTCTTCTGTTTTCAGCCTCCCAAGTGCTGGGATTACAGGCATGCATCACCATGCCCAGTCTCAATTGCTGTCTCAGTGCTCTTCCAGGGGTGGTGCTGGCACATCACACTGGGGATCAAACCCCAGCTGCTGTGCCCGGCCTAAGCGGGCGCTTTAGTCCGCTGAGCTGTCTGGCTGGCCCTTGATTTAGTCTTTTTTCTTTCTAAATGTACTGATACGGATTTTTTATGTTCTTCCTTGAAGTGTGGCTCAGGTTTTATGAATTTTGTTCCCCTCAAAGAATCAAGTATGATTTATTGTTCCTTTGTATTTTCTTTTTAATTCAATTTCATTGGTTTCTTATCTTTATGATTTCCTCCCTTCTACTAGTTTTGGATGTTAGTTGTTTTCCTAAGAGTTTGAAATGCATCATTAGGTTATTTACTTCAGATTGCTGTATTCTTTTAACGTGCACTTTCACAGCTGAATACTTTTCTTTTATGACTGCCATCATTTTGTTCCATAGATTTAAGTATGTTGTGCTTCCATTATCATTTGACTCTAGAAAATGTTTAATTTCTTCTCTGATTTCATCTGTGATTCTTCACTTATGCAGTGATGTATTATTTAATTACTACATGTTTGCAGTTTCATTCCCTATAATCAAATACTATGTGAGGGATTATTTCATTTTAAAAAAATATTTATTTAAGTATGTGTTATGGCCTAAGAATGGTCTTTCTGGAAAATATTCAATGTGCTGTTAATTAAAATGTATATCCTATTTTGGTTGGGTGAAATTCTTCATCGATATCAGTGAAGTCTCTTTGTTTTGAGGTGTGGGTTAACCCTGATATTTCTTTATTGATGTTTTGGGGAGTTGACATGTATTTGAGACAGTGGGATATTGAAGTCATCCAACATAATTGTATTACTGTGTGCCTGTCTTTTTATTTTATTTTTAAAATAATACAAAATAGTGATAAAAACCCTGCAACATTGGAAATAATAAAAAATTTCACTAAACAAAATAATAGGAATTCAACAAGGGTTGTGGTATTACATGATGCTATCTTCAATTTGGTTGCTCAGGTTACCAGATATAAGTGTGCAAGATTCGTTTAAAGAAAAAAAAAAAACAATGACAAAAAAGTTGCAAGAAATTGAGAAGAAGAAGAAAAAGAAGAGGCAGAGGAAGAGGAGGAGGTGGAGGAGGAGGAGGATAATTTTAAGGATTAACTGCCCCTTTCAAAAGACAAGCAGAAATCGACAATACAATTATCCAAAGCACTCTACATATATACCTAAATATCTTTTTCCCTTCTTTCATTTGTCCTTACTCTCATCCCAGTTTTTCCTTCACATTTAATAAATTCTTTCCCTTTCACAGTATCTGTTGTACCTTTTAAATTGTACTCTTTCAAGTTCTCACACTAGCAAGATAATACAATGTTTACACAAGTGGATCTGATTTATTTCCTTACCAATATAGTCTCTAGCTGCATCTACTTATCCACAAAAGCCTCAAATTTATTTTTTTATAGCTGAATAATATGCCACTATGAAAAAATATCATTGTCTCAGTTACTCTTTTCTCATTTTTGGGACAAATAGCCGACATCCAAAATGAAGGAAGGAAAGATTTATTTAGCTCACAGTTTGTAGAGACTTCATTCTATACTCAGCTAGCTCCAAGGCAGGGGGGCACATGGCAGAGAGCAGCAGTTCACGATGGTAGTAAAGGGCAAAGAGCAAAAGGGAGAGGCAGCAGCTTCAGCTTCTAGAAAGCCTCTCTCTCCTCCTTACATTTGTATACAGAGCACCTGCCCCAGGGCACTCACACCATAATCCCAGCATTGGATCAAGAATCAGTCACAAACTCCAGAACTGCGTGAGGCTTTGAGGGGATAACTAGACACAAAACATAACAACTTTATCTTGTGTGTGTATATGTATATATGTGTGCACATGCATGCAGGGTCTCATTATGCAGCTCAAAGTCATACTGATCCTTTTGTTTTCAGCTTCCTCAGTGCTGAGATTACAGGTGCACACCACCATACCTGACTTGGTGCCTGGGGGTGGGGCCAGCTTAGCATGTGGTGCCACGGATTGAACCCTGGCCCCTGTGCTTGCCTAAGCAGGCACTTAGTCTGCTGAGCTATCTTGCCGGCCCTAATACTATATCTTTTTTATCTATTCCTCAGTGAATGTGCATTTGGGTTGTTTTCAAGATTTAGCTATGACAAATTACACTGCTATAAACAAGGGTGCACATATATCACTGTGGTATGATGATTTTAGTTCTTTGGAAAAAATCTAGGAGGGGAATAGCTGGGTTGAATGGGACCTCAAATCTAGCTTTTTGAGTAATCTTCATACTGATTTTCATCTGGTTGTATCAGCCTTCGCTCCCACCAACAGTGGAAAAGGGTTCCTTTTCTAGCATTCTTCAGCATTTTTTATCAGTTGACTTCTTGATGATAGTCATTTTTCCTGGCATAGAATGGTATCTCTGTGTTGTTTGAATTTGCATCTCTTCAATGACCAATGAGGTTGAACATTTTTTCATATATTTGCCTTTTTTGCGGGGGGGCGGGGCACAGGGGATTGAACTCAGGCCCTTGTGCTTGTCAGGGAAGCACTTATTCTACTGAGCCATCTCCCCCGCCCCTATATTTGCCATTTGTATCTCTTAATTTTTGAAGTTTATATTCATCTCAGATGACCATTTTTGGATTGGGTCTCTGAATTTTGGAGGCCTGACTTTTAAAAAAATTTTATATGCTCTAGATAGGAGTTTTTTGTCTGAAGGATAGTCTGCTATAATTTTTTCCCAAATCATAACATTCTGTCTTTTCTCTACAAAGGCTCATGTACCGTTACACAATGCAAAATACATTTAGTCCATCTCAACTCCAAAGTTTCACCTGGTTTAGTATTTGCCAGAATTCAAAGTCCAAATTCTCCCTTGAGACTAAAGGCAAATTCTTAGCTCTAAACCCCTAATTTTTTTCTGTTACAGTTATATATTTGCAGGATACAATGGAACATGGTAAACATTCCTATTACAAAATGGAGGAATGGAGACAACATAGCAAAATGGAGGAAGAAAAAAAATTAGACTATAACAAGACAATAATACAGCAGGGTAAACATTAAATCCTGTAGCTCCGTGTCTATCATCCAGTAGATTTGGTACTATCCTTATACCTATGTCCTTTCTTCTAGGCCTTCCTTTGAAATTTGAGTGGGAACCTCTCTGACTGCACAACTCTAGTGTTTTGCATTCCTGAAGAACCAACATAGCATGTACAACATCTAGGTCCCTGGAAACTAGTGAGGCCCCCTTGGACCACAGTGCCTGCATGGGTGAGCAAGGTGAAGTGAATGGTGGGGAGAAAATTCCCTCAGAGACTCTTCTCTGACAGAGGGCCCAGGTCTCTTTTCTCAGATGAAAGCTTGTCACTTTTGTACCTTTCAGCATCCAGTGCATGAAGTCTTGCAGATTTCAGAGATGCCATTAATTCTCATCCTTGTACAGTGTACTTGGTTACTTTTGAATGGCACAATTTTTTTTTTTTTTTTTTTTAACCAGGGATTGAACTCTGGTGCTGTGCTTGCCAGGCAAGCGCTTATTCCACTGAGCCATCTCCCTGGCCC
>NW_004524744.1:833014-835765 GCF_000260255.1 Octodon degus
TCTTCTATTTTGAAATGTACAATAAATTACTGTTAACTATAGTCACCCTGCTGTGCTATACAACACGAACTTTCTCTTCTTGCCTGCCATTCTGCAGCTGTTCATCAGTCATAAGTCCCTCTGTGTCCCTCTCCCTGTGCCCTTCATAGACTCTGGTTACCACTGTTCTGCTCATTACATCTTTAAGATCAATTTTTTTTTTTTTAGCTTTGAGTGCTTTACGTTTTAAATTATATGAGTTAATGTGTTTGTCCCAAATGTTACTTTATTTTTGACAGATGTAGGTGTCCACTTATAGGACCCTTGATTTATATTGAAAATGAAAATAATGCATGTTATTTTTGGTGGTTGTGTAAAATACCACCATACAAACAACTTTCCAATTCAAAGCTTATACTAAGTCTTTTAATATCTTCAACAATAAGAGGATTTATAAATACTGTTGTGGATAAAAACAATTGCTTTCCTTTGTTTAAAAGAAGTATGAAAAAACAAAGAAGTATGAGAAAAACCATGGAGCAGATAGCACCCAAGAAAATCAATACATTTTAACCATGCTAGTTCTGATAGATGCATACATGCATTAAATTTGTTTCCCTCAGGTATCTGTTAAGCTATGTTTTAGCTTCTTGCCTTTCATTCATTTGAATGGCCTTGCCTCTTTCTAGAGCACCATAGGTGAATTAAGAAGCACTTATCTCCATATTTTATAAAAAGCTTTGGCCTCACTTCACTGCAAGGTAAATTTTCAATAATGCTGCCACATTCGCTCCATTGCTGGTTCACACTCATGCCAGATGCCTTGGTGGGGAGAAGCTGGCTGGCAGGTGCTGGGGGAGAATGCAGAAGATGCTTGGAAGAGCAACTCATGGGCCAAACATTCCTGCCATCTCCCAGGCACTCACTCTGAAATTCTGTATGTTTTACTAAGCAAGACATGAAGGGATACAGATCTTGGATCTTCACTGTCTTCTCTCCCAACTTCTTTGTCTTGCATCCACAGGGGAAATATTCCTCCACTCTTTAGCCTCTTAAAAATGACAGCAAGTTTAGGGCTGCCTGTCAGCCAGGCAACTCCCAGGAGAACCCTTGGCCAGTTGTTCTCTGTCATTTCAAAGTCCACGATCATTTTAAGATTGAATCACTCCAGGGGATCCAAAGCCAGATTTAATGCAACTGAGCTGTAACTGGACCATTGCAGAATAAGAGAAAATCAGCAAAATTAGGAGCTAATGAATTCATGTGAGCAAACATGCCAGACACACCTTGACCACAAATACTGCAGCTTTGGTTGTGCCATCACTGAAAACCCTTTAAAAAATAAAGCAACCAAGGGGCACACTTCTTGCATGGGTCAAAGTCTGAGATCATCTGTCTTTCCTTCCTGCCTCTCATTCTGCGTTAAGGAAATACCAGTGCTGTCATCATCAGTTTTGATTGATCCAAATAGCTGGCTGAAACAGACCCCTGGAGGCATTTACATACCCAATTACAGCAATGTGATTATCATACCCTCAAAACTGCCTTGCGCATAGAAACACCTGGCCTAGCTGAAGTGTCTTAGTGATAGTGGTTCATACTTACATAATGCTTTTAATGTTTCAACAAGAGTTTCATATCCTCTTTCTTAAATTGGGCTTCAAAACAACTCAGTATGATAAGTAGATCATAGATGTTATTATCCTCCTTTTCCAGATGAGGAGCTAGAAGATTCATTAATGATTTATCTGAAGTTAGTCAACCAGCTGTCACTGGAACTCAGATTGTATCCCAGGTATTTCTACCTGGGCTAAGTGAGATAACTAAGACAGTTTTCTAGGTTTGGACTGCAGTTAAAATTATCTCAAAGTCTCATGTTTACTTCTGAGGAGATGGAATATGGTGTACATTGCCATTTATGCTCTTAAGGTATTTCAAAAGTCTCAGTGGGGGATGGGGAAATCCAGAACACAACAGGAGGGTTGCGTTCACTAAGGGTGATTCCTTGTTGAAATCAAGCTGTCTTCAACAGCAAGCTTTACACTGTTTAGTGTCCTCTCGTGGGCAATTCACTGTATTTGGTAACGAGTATCTTGTGAGTGCTTTATTTTTTTCTGGATATGTGGCTAAAAATACTTTTTAAAAATGATTGTTGTGGTTGTCTTTTCAATACCCATTACATTCCTCATTCTCTTGGTACTAAATTCTTATTCAGCTTTCCCCCTTGTTTAGGGGAGTCCTTATTTGTGTTTTTGTTATCCTAGTATAACTGCTAACAGCATTCTCTGTTGCTCAAAAGTATTTTGGTTTGGACAACAAATTAGTCATCCTAACTTGTGTGCATGTTAACTCTCTTTTTTTTTTTTTTTTTTAAATGTATTTGGTATGGGGTCTCACTATGCAGCTTGGACTTAGAGATCCTCCTGTTTTCATCTTCCTGTTTTCAGCCTCCGCAGTGCTGGGATTACAGGCTTGTACTACCACGCCCTGTCTGGGTGGCTGGTTCAGTGGGCCCCGGGTCGGGGCTAGTGCGTCATGTGGTGCTGCTAGAGATAGAACCTGGTCCCTGCACTTGCCTAAGCAGGCATTTAGTCCACTCAGCTATGTCACTGGCCCTTTGTATGTTAACTCTTCACTGTAGCAGTAGGGCAAGTAATATAAGTTATTGTAAATGTGGTTTTCATGATTGGTTTCTTGGCAGTTTCATTGTTTGTATATAGGATCTCTCTCTCTCTCTCTCTCTCTCTCTCTCTCTCTCTCTCTCTCTCTCCC
>NW_004524744.1:835865-851518 GCF_000260255.1 Octodon degus
TTTTTTTTTTTTAGCATTGTCCTTCCTTCAGCCTCACTTTATACATTTTTCCTTTGGGGAAAATTTTAAGTATTTCAAATTTTTCTTCTCTGCTTTATGCCTTTTGATTTTTACTAGTAATTTTATGATGTGATTAGAAATACTATGAATAATTAAATTAAGATTCATTACATTAAGCAGTACATTGCAGTTCATCTCGATCCAAATATTCCTTCAAACATAATTATCCCATTCTCTTTTTTGTATTATCTTTATTTTTTTATATTCCATTTTTCTCTTTATCCTACAATTTCTTGCCACTTCTGAAGCTTTTCTGCGAGTCTTCTTTCCTTAGTGTCTTTAGTTACAGTATTGTGACTGCCTCAATGTCCTGCAGTAATTCAAAATACTTACATCTCAGTAAGTATATATAAGAATTTATTTATAAGAATAAGAATAAAAATAAATGAAAATAACTTTACAGGAAAGGACCAAAAGTCACAAAGAACAAATATCAATGAGGACACACCATGATCTTTTATGAGCTATCTATCTGTTGGATGTCACTTGGCAGGAGCGTGCACTGTAATTTTTTTTTTTTTCCAGAACCGGGGATTGAACTCAGGCCCTTGTACTTGCCAGGGAAGTGCTTATTCTACTGAGCCATTTCCTGGGCCCGCACTGTAAGATTTGAGCACAGCTCACAAAGATACTAATCGGGACAATCAGAACTGCTTCAGAAAGAGGCAGGATCAATGGATCAGTGTGTGTGATACAAGGAGGAGGGCTTAGTGAAGGATACTTGCAAGGTGTCATTTTTTATTTAAAATAAATTTTATTGAAAAGCAAGTGTTCTTCTACTTCATGGTGACAAGCAAAAACAAAACATAGTGTTTACAAAAGTATTAAAATATGATAAATCTATCTATGATATATTTTGTGGTGATAAATCTCACCACAAAATATACAAGACCTACAGACAACTAGAAAACTTTACAGGGAAATTGAAGATTTTAAGAAGCATTTTAAGGTAAAACACTTGAAGATAACAACTTTCTAAGAACTGATCTAAAGGGCCAGCCAAATAGCTCAGCAGATTAAAGCACCTGCAAGCAGGTGCAGGGGCCAGGGGTTCAATCCCTGGGCCTGCAGTGTCGGCCCTGCCCCCAGGATGCGCTGAGATGGCAATTGAGATTGGGTGTAGTGGCACATGCACCTGTAATTCCAGCTCTTGGGAGGCTGTAAACAGGCAGATCACTATGAGTCCAATCTAGTAGTGAGACCCTGAACACCCTGTAGACCCTTCCCTAAAATACAAAATAAAAAAAATAAAATAAAAAGTTTTGGAAGGCTAACATGACATTATTTCCAGAATTAATATACATTTATAACATTTATTCTTTCAGCTTCTCACACTAGGGAGACACAATGATGAGTCTGATTTATTTCACTTATGAGTACATACTCAAATTGCGTTCATAAAAGTCTCCAGTTTATTCTTTTTATGACTGAGTAATTATCTATTGTATAAAAAGACTACCTCTTTCTATTCATACCTTGGTTGGTGGGCATTTGGATTGCTTCCAAGATTTTACTATTACAAATTGTGCAGTTATAAACATGAGCATAACTACGTCACTGTCGTATGATGTTTTTAATTCTTCTGGGAAAATACCCAGAAGAGGATTAGCTTAAAATATCTAGAAGTGAGACCTTTAATCCTAGTTGTTTGAGAAATCTCCACATTGATTTTCATAGTGGTTACACCAGTGTACACTCCCACCAACAGTGGAGAAAGGTTCCTTTTTCCACACAGCCCCTCCAGCATTTGCTATTGGTTGATTAATTTTTTTTTTCTTTTTATGTATTTAGTAAAGGGTCTACATTTGATGAGCTGCATTTGATGGTACACATCTGTAATCCCAGCACTCTGCTATCCTGAGGCAAGAGCAAAGCAATTTCAAGCCCAGAGGAGGCCTTTTGGCATATAACAATTTAGCAAGATTCATGTTCTCTCTCATTCTCAGTGGGTGGAGGAGGAGGGGCTAGGGATGTAGCTCAACTCAAATTCCTAGGTTCAATCCTCAATAGTGACAAACAAACAAAGATCTTTGCTTGTGGCTATAACTTGAAATGTTTTCCTTGTGGAATTTTTGTTTGCTTGTTTTGTTTCTGTTTTTCTGAGACAGGGTGTTGCTATGTAGGTCAGGCTGTCCTCACTATGTAGCCCAGGCTGGCCTCCTGATTGCTTGGACTGCAGGTGTGTGCCACTATACCAGCCTTCTATATTTTTCTATTGCAGCTCCACAGTTTCAAGTCTGGATCTCTGATCAATTTTGAATTTACTTTTCCACATATTTAGAGGTAGGGATTGCATTTCAGTCTTCTGCTAGTGGGTATCTAGGTTTTCTGTACCATTTGTTAAAGAGGCTATCTTTTCTCCAAGGTGTGCTTTTGCCCCCTTTGTCCAGAATTATATAGCAGTAGTTGTTTGGTTTTATTCCTGTGCCTATTCTATTCCATTGGCCTCTATACTATTGGATGCTTTTGTTACTATGATTTGCAGTATAATTTGAAGTTGGACATTCTGATGGCTCCAAACTTGCTATTTTTGTTCAGAATTGCTTTCACCATTCTGGATCTTTTATGGTTCCATATGAACTTTAGTATATTTTTCTGGTTCTGTAAAAAAGGTCATCGGGATTTGATGGGACTTGCATGGAATGTGTAGGTTCTTTTTGGTAATACAGCCATTTTAATAGTATTAATTCTGCCCATCCATGAACATGGGGGTCTTTCTATCTTTAAGTATTTTCTTCAATTTCTTTGATGTCATGTAATTTTCCTTTAGAATTCTCACTGGTTAGATTGATTCAGATGTATTTTAATGTTTTTGAAAGGTATTGTGAATGGATTTTTTCCCTGATTTCTTTCTCAGCTGTTTCATGTGTGTTGAAACAGAGCAGACTTTTAAATGTTAATTTTATATCTTGATTTTTTAAAATTGCCACAACTATCTTGCTTTCATTACTTGTAGTGATTGGGTACATAGGTTATTCAGGGTGCTCTCCATGTGATTGGAAGATAATTGTTTATGTAGAGAAGAAAAAGTAAAGTTTAGAAAACCTGTCACAGTGAAGTGCAAGCTTACGGGAGTTTTATTTAAAAGCCAAAGGCAGTGTACTCGACCTAGGAAAGAAATTGATTAAATATGTCGAGATGATCTATCTGCTTTTCCTTTATTGGCTGCAGTGACTACTTGGCATTTTTTGTGACCTATGAGGCTTGGCTTTCTGCTATGTGGCCATGATAGGCACAGGGGTGTTATTAAAAGTGTTTTACAACAGAGAAGGACAGGACGCCAGCCAATGAGAACCGATGCCATTCTGAGATGGCTGCTGTGACTGGACCAGGGTGCAAGTGTTTAGTACCTTCCCTCAGTAAGGAAAATAAAGCAAGGAAATACATTTCTAAAAGCTGGACTTTTCCAGGGAAGAAATCTTAGGCATAAATCCTTTTTTTCCTTGGTTTTGATCATGACAGTGTGTCCAGTTACACTGCTGAATACACTTATTTCCCACAAAAGTAAACAGTAACTCATTAATTCATTTCTGTAAAATATTATCTAAACTGATAGAAAAGGACTAATATACTTACTATATAAAGAAATCTAAATATTATACACAGAAAGCAGTATAGAAACAGCCACTCAGATAATTGCAAAGAAATTCAATTAAACATAAGAAGAGGTGTTTCATCTCACAAATGAGCAAAAATGCAAATTTATAAGATACTTGTATTTTATTTGCTAACATGTTCAATGTGTACCTTGAATGAGGTACTTTTATCTTATTTAATGCAAATAAAAGTCTTGTAAGGTAGGCACTATCATATTATATATTTAATAAACAGAGAAATTAAGCTCGGGGGTTTAATATGCCCAAAGACATAGCTAATAAGTGGGGTTGAGCGAAGAGCTATTTTATGTTTTGAGATTTGCAAAGACTAAATGCTACATAACAAGATGAAATGGGTGATATATATATATATATATATATATATATATATATATATATATATGACTGTTATAAACATGTAGAGGTTTTATTAATAATGGCAAAAAATAAACAATCTATGTTTTCAAAAGGGGATAGCCATGCAACATAAACCTACATAGCTCTTAAAAACACTGAGTTTGATCAACATAATTTAGCGTACAAACTCATGACATTGCCATATTTTTCAGTGGAAGGAAAATTCAGATTACAAAATATCATCTTAACTATTACCCTAGCTTTGCAAAAAGAGCTACCTTTAGCCAACAAAAATATTTGAATGTACATGCTGTGGTTATCCTTGTGGAGAAATTACATTATAGCAGAGCCTAGCAGTTTATATTCATATGTTATTTGAATAGTCTTATTTATTTATTTATTTATTTATTTATTTATTTTGGCAGAACCAGGGATTGAACTCAGGCCCTTGCGCTTGCGCAGGAAGTGCTTATTCCACTGAGCCATTTCCCCAGCCCCAAAAATCAATGTTTATGAATTTTATTTTATTTTTAAAATTTATTTATTTATTTATTTTTGGCGGAACTGGGGATTGAACTCAGGCCCTTCCGCTTGCCAAGGAAGCACTTATTCCACTGAGCCATCTCCCCAGCCCTGAATATTCTTTTGAAACATAACTTTTTTTTTTCAAAATTTTATTGATAAACAGATAGCAATGAGACAGTTTCAAATCGGAAGTACAGACTCAACAAATAACACACTGCATATATTCTTCTTAGTGGTTAATTGCTGTACAGGATGCGGACTTGAGATCCTATTTACAAACACCATTAGAACAAATCATTCTATTCATTAAGAGAATGCAACTATATATCTATCCTAACCACTTTGAATACACAGATACAAAATGGACATTCGAAACATAACTATTTGAAGCCCAAAAAAGCAGCAGATATTGTCATATGCTGAAATGGACAAGCAGAATGTATGTAAATTGCAACAAGGTTGGAGAAGGCATATCCATGAGACAGGTGATAGAAGACTCTGCACACAGAGTGGGTTACATAGCGAGAAGACACATCCAGAAGAGGAGGAGATGGGAGGGGAAAGAGAAAGGAGAGTAAAGTGGAAGGGAAGGAAAGCAGAGTAGAGGCATACTAGAGAGCCAACAGTGCAGATGTCATCAAAACCTGAACGGCAGCATGGAAGTTCCAGTTGGAGTTTTATTCACATTCTATCTAAGGACAGGTAAGATAAGGGCATGGGCTTTGGATTGAAGTAGGGCTTATTAAGTATTCACATTTCCCTATGTATTATGTCCTTCCTTATTACATGGTAAGGCCATGTGACTCCTTGTCACCAGACTATGAGAGGAATAGCTAAGGCCCTTGTGGGTTGTAGTGCCTCCTTTATTACCCTGAAGTAGTGGTAGATATCGCAAGATTTATGATGGCCTGGGTATAAGAGTCACCAGTGCCCAGAGGCCTATGTGCAGGGGCCATCAGTGCCCAGGGGCTGGGAATACACTGTTGCTAAGCACCATACTTTGTGATTTTGCTTATTATAGTAGAGTTGCTTGTTTTTATTTTTTTATTTTTCTATTTTTGAGGTAGATTTTCATTCTACAGTCAGGCCTCGGACTTGTGATTTTCTTGCCTCAACTTCCTAAGTGCTGGGAAGACAGTTGGTGCCCCTGCACCCATCTCAATTGCTTACGCTTAATGTGCTATCATGTATTCGTCATCTGACTTAAAAAAATTCAATTTACTGATCATCAGTTATTTTACTGGATAATGCAAATAATAATAATAATAATAATAATAATAATAATAATAATATCTATCTCCCAGAGTTACTGGAGGATTACATGGGAAAGTGTACAGTGTTAGGCACAAGTTATTAAATATCTGTGCACCATTATCATTAACAGAGAAGTCTATAGATAGATTTCTCAATATGAACAGCAACAAGGCCAAGATAAATCTCTCAATATGAACAGTAACAAGGCCAAGTGCACATGAAGAGAACAGAGCAGGGCTGATTTGGGAAGTTATTGTGGGACATGGTAATGGAAGTTGCAGAATTTGCAGATGTGAGGAAAGAGAGCTGAAGATATAGATTCAAACATCTGTGGGTAATAAACTTCAGCTGCCCTTCTTGGAAGAAGCTTTGTTTGTTTGAATGAAGCACCCATTTGTAGAGGTTAACTTATTAGAGATAAGCTATTTATAAATGTTTAATCTATTAATCAGGGTTCCCTAGAGGGATGGAATCAACAGAAAATATATGTCTAATTATGCAAGGGGATATATTAGGTAGGCTGTTAGGATCAGAGTCTGGAGAGTGTACCATGGCTCTGTGTGGGACCAGAGGTAGAAGAATCCATAGCAGCTACCTGCAGGCTGACCCTATAGTTCAGTTCAAGATGAAGGATGATGCAGAACAAAAGGGATCAAGGGTGCAGTACTAGTCAAGCTCACTATAGAGTTGTCAGTGAATGTCTTCATTGGAAGGCTTTAGAAACTGGACACTGACCTTCTAAGATGATGGTGAAAACTGCAGGTCTTCCAAAAATGGGAATACTTCCTACTTCTTTCCCTATTTATCCCTTCCAGGCTACAAGCCTATTGGTTGGTGCCACCCACATCCTGGGTGGGTCTTTCCTCTTTAATTTGTTGGCCTACACGTCAATCACTCAGACATGCCCAGGATGGTGGTCTACTAATCTGCTAGGCATTTCTTAATCCATTCAGGCTGCGCTGCCATCATTATACTTGCATATCCATAAAAATGCTTATACTAAATTATGCTAATATAATTTTTTCATTTTTGAACGTTTTAGTTTCACTGTCCATAAGTAATAGATATGCCTAAATTTAGCCTTTAGGTCACCCAAATGACCTTGGGGCAGGGATTCTCATTGATTATCTATTCTCTTACCTATTAATGTAGAGGGAGGACAGCTGGCCAGTGGGTAGCCTGTGTTGGGCTGGTGGTGGAGGAGAGAATGTTGTATGTGCATCCAGTAAGTATTGCTCATGTTGAATTCAGGGTAACTTAGTAGTGCTGTTCTCCTTCCTTCTTTAATTACTTCCTTTTTAAAAAAGTAGCCCATTTGCATTTCTCAAGTATAACAGATGTCTTTTGAGTACCATAATTGTATTTTTTATAAATAAAATCAAAAGTGTGGATTCTGGTGAGAATAAATTGCTTTAAGTTACTCCTAGTCAGTAGTGGCTATGAAACTCCTACATAGGAGGGGGTGGGGTGGCAATCTGGTTGTCAGTATATGTTCCAGGCACTGCATTTGCATGGCACTTTACATATGCCTGAGAAAATGTTCACTTTCTGTTTATTTTATTTATGTATTTATTTATTTTTGGTACTGGGGCTCAAACTCAGGAACTTTTTCTTGCCAGGCAGGCACATATGCTGCTGAGCTATCTTGGCATGTTTTTTTTTAAAGAGAGAAAAAACCCCAAAATTTCAAAACAAGATAATAGAAAGGCAACAATGGTTAATACATTGCATATTATTATCTTTAAATTTAGTTACTCCGAGTACAAGATAGCAGCATTTAATTGTCCAAACAATATTAGCACAAATTTGTCATTTTACAATATCTTTGTACATTTCGATCTTATGTTGTCCACTTTCTAAGAAAGAAGAAGGGCCTGTATTTGGGAGCAAGTTAAGGCCCTCAGCCCAGCTGATGCAATTGCTGCCCTGAGGGACTTACTTTTTGTTGAGGCTTTTCTCTCAGCAAATCTGTACAGAGACCTTCCTGTGCTTGAGATGGAGGTGAGAAAGTCTCTGTCCCTAGGATTATCACAGCCCAGTGGGGAGGCTGAGGGTCACTTGTCCTATGATTCCTGGGTCTTCCAAATACTCAAGAATTATAGACAAGTTGTCAGAGGGTCCCTGGTGGTTCTGACTCAATGCTAATACTCACAGCGACCTGGCAGTTTCAATTTAGTCTGGCTTCAGCATGCTGTAGAATCTGGGCCTATTTCATTGTGGTCATGGAAACAGGATACAACTGGGACTCCAGTCTTAAGGTGGTCAAGGCGGCTACAAACCCATCTCAGCTCTGCTGAGGGAACCAGAACCAGATGATCTCTTTATTGGGCCATTTGGGACCCAGCCAGCACGTCTCTAATGCAACATTTCCCATTTTATAAAATGCTTAAACCTGGCCCAGCTTTTCTTTCTTTCTTTCTTTTTTTTTTTTCTCTAGAAAAATAGCAGCTATTTGTCATTCCTGCCTGGGAATCACTGGCCTCTCCTTTCCAAGTGCACACCCCGACTTTTAGCGTTTGGGGGCGCAGCCGGGTCCACCCAGACCTCGTGGTGGTCTCTCCAGCGCAGCGCCTCGGAGGTAAAGGTGCGTCTGTGGTGGGAAGGTTCCCCCTAAAGCGCACACGGCATCCTCGCAGGCTGCAGGTAAAACGGCCAAAAGGTCCCAGAGTGAGGAGGGAGGTTCCTGCACCAGTGACAGGTGATGGGGAGTAGCACTAGGGTTTTGATAGCACCCTTGTCACCCAGTCGGCTCCTCCCCGAGTGAGAGGTGTGGACCCAGGTCGCGAGCGCTTGGCTGTGCCTGGTTGAGGACCGCGCCACCTACTTCCAGCCCTCTGCTCCCTCCACCGTGGGACCACCTTGGGTCCCGCCCCAGACTGAGCCAATCTGAACTCCAGCCGCCTCAATCAGGGGATCAGGTTACTCTCCCGGCCTCCGCTACCCCCTCCCCGCGTCTCTTACCCACGTGACCCTGGAGTCTTTGCTCAGAGTCCCTGAGTCCATTTTCACACGGCGCTTGGGGAGAGGAAGGAGGCGGGGAGGCGGAGGGAGGCGGGGCATGCGTCCTTTAAAATGCGGGGATTCAGAGGCGGACTTCGGTGTGTTTCCGGGCTGTCTTGCCCCGTGAGTGCGGAGTTCACGGATCTCTTTTAGCCTTTCGGCTTTTTCGGTGCACTACATTGTGACTGATCCTCCAGCCCCGTAACCCCACCTCCGCCTTGCGGAGCAGCTCCGGAGTGCGCTGGTGCGGTGGGCGTGGGGTGGGGCGGGCCGCGCCCCCGCAGCCTCCACTCTAGGGCTCCAGGCTGCTGCAGAGAGCGCGGGCGAGGCCCGGAGCCACCGCGGCGCGGCGCAAAGTTTCCAGCCCCGCGGCTGCGGAGCACGAGGTGGTAGGGCCAAGAAGGGGGTGTGGGCGGCTCTTTGCCGGCGACCTTTTCCGCGGCGTTGTGCGGACCGAGTGGGTCCAGCCAACTTCGGAGCGCGGCTCCGAGGACCTGGCGCGAGGGGTTGCGCGCTGTTGGGGACCTGAGAGCGCGTAGTGCATCCGGGGAGCAGCAACTTTCCGGCGAGACCTGGGCGCGGAGATCGCGTTGCCTGCTCCTTGCTTCCCAGCGCAGCCGCACCGTTCTGCGGAAGCAGAGCTAGTGTCTGCACAACCAGAGCCGCTGAGCACCTTCTGGTTGAGGGGCGCCCTGAACCCCCGCGGTGGGCACCGCGGCCCGCGCAGCGCCCCGCCCCGCCTTAGGTCCGCGCTGCGCCCCGGCTAGTGGCGCCGAAGCCCGCGGTGTGCCGAGGTTGGATCCGTGGATGCGGAAGGCTGGACTCCAGCTGCTCGAGTGCAGAGGCAGAGATGGATGCCCTCAAAATGTGGCTTGGGGTTGCCCTCGCCTTGGCGGGATTTGCAGCACTACCTCTTCGTTCAGAAGGTAATGAAGGCTTGGTGCCGTGTGTGTGTGTGTGTGTGTGTGTGTGTGTGTGTGTGTATTCCAGCAGTTTAAATTGCGCAGCGGGTTTTATGGTGCTCTGCTTCGTGTGGAAGTTTTTGTTTTTTTGTTTGGGGCGGGAGGCGAGAGTTTGTGTGTGTGTGTGTGTGTGTGTGTGTGTGTGTAGGAAGGGTTTGAGATTTTTCTCAAGAGATTGCTACTCTTGACTGGTTTACACAAATGTAAACTAAGGTATACTAAAGAGGCCTACCACGACCTCCCTTTTCCCCAAAGTGCGTTTGGGTAGGTGGGTGGCCTCGGGAGGGGGCACTCCTGAACCAGGATTCCCTTTCTTTCCGCATCCCCCAGTCGTTAGAGGAAAAGCCACTGTTGGGAGGGGAGATGAGGAGCCAGCCATTGCTCCTACCTGGGTTAAAATACTTCTGCTCTTGTGAAACGTGAAATTCTACACCTTAAATCTCCCTGTTCTCCCATCCGTCTTGTCTCAATAAGTCTTCCCCTAAAGTCCGGTTAAGATTTTTATAACTAGCTATTCAGGCGGGTTCTGATGTAGGTAGTTGGACTAAAATAAATCTCCCCTACCCAGAAGCGCGAGTCTCCCTGCTTGTCAGGAAAAGTGGTTCAGGAGAGTTGGGGTTCCTTATCATACTTCGCCCTCTGCCTCCCAGGTTTCCTCCGTGTCTCCAACTTACTTGTGAAACCCGGGAGCGGAGGCTGAGAAAAGAAGGGAGACGGTGAACGTTGTCGTCATATTAAACACAATTTGGACTCAGGCAAACAAACACTTCCAGAAGGGAACCGAGAGTTTGGGGTCACGAGACGCCTGCGGGGCCGTGGGGCTCCAGGCGCCGGGGACTCCAACCTGCACAGTGGAGAGGGAAAGTGGCCCAATTATCGCTTGGGGAGTCGAGGTGCGGGAGAAGGAAAACCTAATCCTCAGCGCCTGGCTACCGGCTTCGCCTCTCGCTCCATTCATTATTCATCCAGCTGAGGGAAGGAGGGTCAACTGCTCGGCCGCAGAGCAGCGCCGCGGAGCGAGCCTGGGGCAGTGGAGGTCTCGGAGAACGGAGGCCAGCCTCAAGTCTCCTTGCAGTCCCCTGAGCTGCGCTTCTTCTTCCCTGGAGGGCAAAGGGCCTGGCCGGGGAAACGCGCACAGCTGCGGCCCCTTCCCCACGGGTGAAGTTGTGGCTCCCTGCACCCTGCCGGAAAGTGGGAGGCCTTGTGCTGTCCCCGGAGAGCGCGCCCGTGCTTGCACTTTCTCCCAACAGAGCATCACATCACCTGTGGAGGTGTGGGGCTTGTGCGTGTGCGTGTGTGCGCACGCGTGTGCACGCATGAATACTTGAAAAAGAAACTTGGAAGGTTTGATTGTAATTAACCAGATGCTAGGGTGAGCTCCGAGCATTCAAGCCTCATCTTTGGGTTTAGATAAACTTAGTTTCTTATTTAGAATCGTGTCCCAGAAAACGTGCTATACTCCTGTATTGCTCACTAGGGGGCTGTTGAAATAATTCAGTTTCTTAGAACCAAGACTCTTGAAATGACAAATACCATTATTACTAAGAGCCTACAGGGTGCACTTTTTGAAAGATTGGTCAATACAATGGGTAAAGTTTAAGAACTGCCAGCGTCTTTCAATGGGCTATGTGGGGTTAGTAATACTTCTTTAAAGATTCTTTGAAGCTCTCCCTCTTAAGCTTTCTATTGTTTTATAAATTGGATTGCTAGATATCTGAGTTTCTATCCAAGCTAGTGTGATGTTTATTTATCTAATAATGAATGTAGACATTTACTGAGCACATCTCAGGTGTGTTCAAAAATGTGTTTAAATTTTATTTTATTTATTTTTTTGTTTTTTGAGACAGGGTCTTGCCATGTAGTTCAGGCCCACCTTGAGCTCACACTGTAGCCCAGGCTGGTCTTAAACTCCCAACAATCCTCTTACCTTAGCCTCCCAAGTGCTGGGATTACAGGCGTGCACCACCACGCCCGGCTGTGTGTAAATTCTTAAAAGTTTTACAGTAAAAACCGCATTGCCATGAATCCCCCTCACCTCCCAACCTTCTGAACACAGGAATCTCATTGTTCTGGACACTTTCTGAAGCAGTCCTGGAAGTCCTTTTTCATGACTATCTTTATTGCACAATCCAAATGGCTTCTTTCATGTTCTGAATCTATTTAAAAAGTTTTTCTTTCAAAGTCATTTGGACATTGGGAAGAGCCAGAAATTGCATTCTGAAGATCCAGTGAATAAGGTCAATGAAAGCACGTCATAAGTTTTTACAAGTTTGCCTTTCTTTTGTCTAGCATTTGGGGTCAACATTTACCATATGTTTGAGTGCACTTTATAAAGACACAGAAGAGGACTTTCAGAATGGTTTGGAAAGTGGCAAGAACAATGGGATTTGTGTGTTGGAATCCCAGATGAGTAAGCTGATGGGAATTAAATGATGACAGTGTACCCTTTACTGTAATATATTTTGGGAATTTTTTAAGCATTCACCATAGTTTTTGATCACTCTTGTATTGTTTGCCTAGCACTTTGCATGTTTTATTTCAGTTTAAGTAAATGGTTTCAGTCCCACAGACAGGGTATCAGTTGTCATCTGGTGAGATGTTTGGTTTTATTCTCTTAAAATTAAGAGCTCAGCGGTCAATTTTTTTTGTATTTTAGGAAAGGTCTACAGGGTGTTCAGGTTCTCATTACTAGATCAGACTCATAGTGATCTGCCTGTTTTCAGCCTCCCAAGAGCTGGGATTACAGGTGTGCACTACCATACCCAGTTTCAGTTGCCAACTCAGTGCGCCTTGGGGGCGGGGCTGGCATGGCAGACCTGGGGTTGGAACCCCTGGCCCCTGCACCTGCTTGTAGGCGCTTTAATCTGCTGAACTATTTGGCTGGCCCTTAGGAATGATTTTTAAAATTGGAAAAGAAACATTCTGGTGTGCTTCTCTTGATGAAATGCATTTGGACACTCTTGTCTGGCAGCTCCCGGAAGAATTAATTGTTTTTCTAGGGCTCAGAGAACATATGTTACATGTTTCTAGTGCCCCTCCACCATTAACACCTTCCCCAATTATAGCTGAAATAGGTGCGTCTTTCCTGATTTTGCTGTGTACTTAGGGATTAGGATGGTGTTCTTGTCACTTTCCTCATCACTGAAGCATAATACTGACACCAACAAATTAAAGGAAGGCCAGTTTGTTGTGGCTCATGTTTTCTGCCCATACATGGCTGACTCCAAGGTAAGAAAGGCAACCTTGGAAGAGTCTGGTGGAGGAACTGCTGCTCACAGCATGGCAGCCGGGGAGCAGCATGGTGCCTGTGAAGGGAGCTGTGATGGAGGAGATAATGTCTAGCCTTCCAGGTCATACCTCCAGCACACTTAGACACTGAGCTTACTCCTGGTTGAGCCTGCACATGAGGGCAGCACACCCAGGATCCAACCACCCTTACACATGACAGTTGGGGAGACTTTTTAGGTTCAAACCATAACACGTGGTTTCTGGTTGTTCTTCTATCCCCAGCTCAGCCCCCAGCACATAATAAGTGCTCAAAAATATTGATCAGATGAACAGATATTACCAAACTACATTCCTCTGAAGGAAGCTTAGTGAGCTTGCTCCTACAAGTAATGGTAAACTTAGCTAGTAGACGCGCTTCTATGATTGACTGACCTTGAGCGAACTACTCAGCCTATTTGGGTGTTAGTCATTTTTAAAATGAGAAAGTTGCCAAAGTGATAGCTGTAAAATACCTTCACTTATCGTTAAGCATAGAAAAAAATCACCTTATTTGTGATCAGTTGCAACTTTCAGGCTCAAATTTTTAATTAGCAAAAAAAAAAAAAAAGAATTTGTATAATCAAATGGGCATTGTTACTTTATTATTATTATTTTTTTGGCGGAACTGGGGATTGATGGCATTATTACTTTACATTGTTCTGCATTGCCAGACTGATAAACTACTATGATTTGAGTACTTAATAGGATCAAGAAGTTACAGGGAAACTTGTACTGTAGCTGCATTCTGACTCAGCAACTTGATGGCGTTTATGGAGATACCTTGAGTCGTGTTTATGTGTGCAGTCCTGTGAGGTTATGCTAGATAGACTTGGATTGGTGAAACACCATTAGAGATCTGAGCTCTAGTCAGTGTTCTTATGATTGCAGCCAATCCCACCATCTTCCAGGCTTTTCCTATAAGTGCCATTAGCAGTTTACACTGGAAAGGATCACTTTATAGACAATGTGTTTAATTTATAAGTAGGTCAGCAATTTTGTTTCCGCTCTTGGCTGGTGAGGTGCTCATTGCTTAAAACTGAATATTAAAGCGGAGACATTGGCCAAGAAAAATAGCCTCTCTCTCTCCATCTTTCATTTTACAAGCCTTTATCAAGGGCTTCTATATCTGGTGCCATACCTGGTGGGGGATGCAGTAGAGGTCAAAAACAAACAGACAAAGACAAAATTCTTGTTCTACTTGTCTCAAAGTATCAACCCCAGTAGTAGAGATGTGGTATTTAGTCCTTGTTGTGTTTCCCGAGACTGAAATGTTTCGATTCCAGTTGATTGATACTGATTGTAGCTCTGTAGATTGTGGCTTTTTAAATTACTTGCTAAGTAATAGAAATAAAGGGGCAATATATTGTGAAAAGCTCATGACTGTGGGGAGGGTAGTGCTCAGAGCTCAAAGGAAAGACACACTCACCCATACAAACTGGCTTTGCTCAGAAACCAGTAGTCATAAAATACCATGTGGCTTGGAAGAGGGGTGAGGTCTATTACATGGCAGAGTTGGAGCCTTATGCTAAATACAACTGTTTAAAAACCGCTCATTTTCATTTTAGCTACTTTATTAATTGATCTGAGTCCTAGTTGACAGTGATGTTAACAGAGCTATCTGATTGGTCCAGAAATGATTCTCTTTTAACTATTCCACAGTGTGCACAGCCATATGCTGAATTATGACACCGCATACAGCTTGAACATTTAAATGCCAGCATTTGGCTGCTTGTTCCTATTGAGTCATGTTTTTGTGATACCCTGCCCTCCAAATCTTTTCACATCCTAATGGTTCTATTTACTGCTGCTTCTTTCAACTCATGTGCCTGACATTTTGTGGCTCTTGGCTATAACTTCTCTAACTCACTCAATTTACTGGTTACAGTTTCTATAGTGAATGTTTCAGGATATACATACTGGTAAAAATTATATCTCAAAATTTCCCTGAAAACACTAACATTTTTATGGGTGTCTCATGAAGGAGTACATTATAATCTGAAAAATGGCTTCAAAAGAGGCATCTAACTTGTTTAAATTTTATGTTGAAACATTTGCCAGTATGACCTGTAAGAAGCAAATCTACAGGCCGGCGAGTTAGCTTAGTGGATTAAGTGCCTGCTTAGGCAATCGCAGGACCAGGTTTCGATCCCCCGCACCACACGCTACGCCAGCCACTGAGTCCAGGGTGTGGACCTATAATCCCAGTGCTGAGGAGGCTGAAAGTAGGAGGGTCACCACAAGTCTGAGCTTTGTAGTGAGACTCTGTATCAAGTACATTAAATAAATAAATGAAGTGAAATGAATCCAGCACACAGGAAGAAGGGCAGATGGCTCTGAGCACTGTAGCTCCCTTCTTGGCACTGTCAAATCGTTTTACCCTATAGAGCTGCACCCACTTTCTCATCAGCCGTGGGGTGCAGGACTTGCACCAGCTGCCACTTCAGCTATGCTTCATCCCAGAAACTGGCAATGTTCTTGGTTTGAAAATTCTTGTTGTCTCTTGTGTTTCCTTAGATTCCTCTTTCTAGAGTGCTACTGCATCACCGCTGCTGAGAGTGTAACTCAGTAGTAGAACTTTATTTATTTATTTATTTATTTAAATTTTAGTTATGATAAATTTTATTTTATTTTA
>NW_004524744.1:859436-874441 GCF_000260255.1 Octodon degus
TTATTTGTTGAAACTGTACTTTCGATTTGATTTGAAACTGTCTCATTGCTATATGTTTATCAATAAAACTTTGAAAAGAAAAAAAAAATAAATTTCAATCCAAGCCATGCATGTGAACTTTTTGTAGATCTGCAGTTATCCTGGTATACCTTAAGAAAAAAGATGTGTGGAGGGAGTAGCTTTGTTTGCCATATGATGTGAGTTGATAGATTAGTGAAAAGGCCTCTGCCCTCATCTGAACCAGGAGCAGCACCCATGAGCTGGTGCCAACAAACTTCCACCTTCATCTGCTGGTGGGTGTGCAGCCTGCCATGGTGTGGGAGAAATATGCTTGCTCCGGACAAGTGCATCTGGCTTTGGTGGTGATAAATGTTTGATAGCACTGGGCATCGCACTGGAATGCTTCATTTTCTCAAGAGTGGAAATGAGGTTTTAGAAACCATGTTAATGGAGATTTCGTTTGTACAGCTGCCTTCCGGGTAGAACTGTTCTGTTTTAGGAAAGCCCCCAGAGAGGAGAGCTTAGTTCTTTTGGAACTGTACATCATAGAGCAACCCAAATCAAATTATTTCCTTTTCCTAATAATAGAGTTCATTAGCAGCTACACACTGTTTGGCTTGAGTTTTTGGCAGATGTTTTACTTAACCAAGTATGGGTGCAATGTCACTCTGTGAGGCTTTATGCTTTACTCCTGCAGGGAGTCTTTATAATGTCCATATCAATGTGCACCGTGAGGTGTGATGTGGTTACCTCTTCAGGTGCCTGATTTCTTTGGGTGCTTTGGAAAGATATTGACTTGGCAAGGTAACCCTGTGGAGAAGAGAAATAAAATTAGTTGTGCACTGAACAATGGTGTTTTGGTCAACAACCAACCAAATATAAAACCTTGATCCTAGAGATTTCATTGCTTAGTGATGTCAGGGCCTGTCAGTTGGTGGAAGCATGCTCTGTGATGCTGGTACAGCAGGGAAATTGCCTGCCAGGTCTCGTGGCTGTGTCTGAGGGTGGTCTTACTGTGACAGGTAAATATTACGTTAAACTCTTTATTTTGAAGATTGCATATGTGGAAAAATGCCATGTTGTGGATAAATACATAAAATTTTATATCAGTTAAAAACTAATACATGACAAAAGTTTTCATGGTTTGGCCATTAAAAGATTAGTGGTCTGAAAGCTAGATTTGCTTAAAGTACAACTAAGTGATGTTACTCTTATTATAATTTTTAAATATTAGATCTAATTAAATGTCCATTTTAGTATTTAGAGAGTTGTATGTATATATATAATTGGGATATATAAGATTTTATCTATTTCTGTCCTATTTTCTTGACATACTAGAAAGTGTAGAACAAAATTTCTTAAGAAAAAATTAGTCAATTAAAAAGGATTTTTCCTTGAGGCTTTATAAGTTATTCTTATTTGAATGTCAAGGACAGCAAAGTCATTTTAGTAAATTTGCCCACAGAGCTCTTTGGGTGAATCCACGTGCAAATAGTTGTTTTCTGGAAAGATTGTTCTTAATTCCATTATTGGCAGGGAAAGTAGATCATTTTTTCCCAGAGAGTTAATTTTTTGAGACTTCCTGAAGGGTCTGTTGGAGGCAAGCACTATAGTAAATAAAATATGTCCTTGCCTCTGACCCAGCTGTGGCCCATTGTCATGATGTGCTTCTGTCTGTGGGTGCACGTAGCTTCGGCCTGCTTTGTGGCTCTGATTGTGAGACGAGATGGTAGCACACTGCACACTTGTGTCTAGGTGAAATCAAAACAGCACTTAAGTTAAGAGTGGGCATGTATTTTTTTAAAACCAGTATTGCAATTTTATGTTGTTTTAAAATATAAGACTTAAGGGCTGGCCTGATAGCTCAGCGGATTAAAGCGCCTGATTAGGCGGAGTGAAGCGGCCGGGGTTCAATCCCTGGTGTACGGTGCAGGCCCTGTCTGTGGGGCGTGCTGAGACTGTGATTGAGATTGGGCATGGTGGTGTGCGCTTGTAATCCCAGCGCTTGGGAGGCTGAAAACAGGAGAATCACTATGAGTCCAATCTATGTAGCGAAACCCTGTAGACCCTGTCCTACATGCAGAAAAAAGAATAAAAATAAAATAAAAGACTTGAACATTTTGCTGTATGAAAAAAGAAAAAAATTACTGTATGATATGCTACTTAATTCAGAATATATAAACTGTCCAGTCAAATTCAGCCTTCTTTTCCATTTAGAAAGAGATCATCTGTTTTTTTTTTTTTTCATTTGGTGCCTAATGACTGGATATATAAAGCTGTATTGCTTCATAAGCAGCTGACCAGAAAAAAATGGAGTGAAAAAAGTGTTGGAAATCAGGAGCTCAATAGAAGAGTTGTCAAATAACTACCATTTATACTGCTTTAATAATAAATGGTTTATCTAGCCAGGTGTGGTGGTACATGCCTGTAATCCCAGTGCTGTGGGAAGCTGAGGCAGGACAATCATAGCTTTGAGCCCAGCCTGCGCAATTTAGGGACTTAGCAAAACCCTGCCTTAAAATAAAAGGTAGCGAAGAGCTGGGATGTAGTTCGTTTTGAAAGCTCTGGGTTTATTCCTCAGTAAACACATGTAAACACACAAAACAAAAGGGCTTAGTGTCTCAAGAGGGGAACATATTGTGTTAAAGGCAGGAAATAGGTAGCGTTGACCAGATACCTAAGTGATTACCTACTGTGAGAAGACATGAGGAGCACAGAGGACTTTTCTCTTTCCTGAATGAATCTCTGTAGCGCAGTGGGGTAGGTGCAGCACTTCCACATGGTTAGCAAGGATGCCCCAAGCAGAGTGCAAGTGTGAATTCTCAGATAAATGATTAAGGCTCAAAATGTTATGAGCTCAGAGGAGGAAGAGCATACTCCTGTGGCCTGGAAGCATTTCATGAAGGAGATAGGATCAAGTTCAGGTTCCTTGAATAGGCAAAATGCATGCTCTGTAGGAAATGAGTAAGATCCATTTAGATGTGAAATTTATCATGGGATTCAGGTTGGCCTCCTGAGTTGGACTGGAGAACTGCTAGAAGCAGTGAGTAGGAGAGTTGCTTGGATCTGTAAATTGGGACTAGATTATGGAATTTTCCTGACATATTACAAAAGAAAATAAGCTTTGTATTTATAGCATGCCATTATCAATGCATTTATTTTAAAATTTAAATAGTAAGTTTTAATGATGCCTTCCCTCATGTGTGTCCAGGAAATATTGTTTGGTGTATGTGGTTATTTTCCCCTGGGGAAGAATACTCAAGCTTTGTAGCATTTTGGAAAAGACACTTTGCTGGTGCTGGTGCATGGGGAGGAAGTGTTAGCAGGGAGCCTGCTGGGCCAGTGCCTTGTTGGTTTATTATGCATCACTTTTAATTCGTGTTTTGTTTTTCTCCACAGGTGCTTGTGTCTATCAGGACTCGTTGTTGGCGGTAGGTCATGTTTAATATATTTCTTTTATTTCTTTTAAATGTAAAATGCTTGATCGAAGTTACTGAGTGAGGGAGGTGATCCTGTCCTTGTGAAATATGTTTATTTTTCTTCACAGTTTTCAGGATTATCCCTCATCCTGGCACTATCGGCCTCAATTATTTAATACCTTTTCTAAAGTGAATTAGTTCCATTTGGGTACTCAGGTATTAGAAGAGAAGTTCAAATAGAATGATTTGTTCTAATGGTGTTTGTAAATAGGATCACAAGTCCACATCTTGTACAGCAATTAACCACTAAGAAGAATATATGCAGTGTATTATTTGTTGAAACTGTCCTTCCGATTTGATTTGAAACTGTCTCATTGCTATCTGTTTGTCAATAAAACTTTGAAAAAAAAAAAAAAAAAGAAGAGAAGTTCGGATACCCAGCACACAATTTGCATTCTGTGGATGTCCTTTGTGTTCTTTCATTCAGAGAAAATTAGATCCCATCCTCTTGTCACATATAAACTAGGGCACAATTGTTTATATTCCTGTTGCAGTTGCATTCTCTCTTGATCCCCTCTGCAAAATGAATAAATAAATAAATAAGCACTAAGTTCAGTAGAACAGGGAAGATTCTGATTGTTTCTTAGAATTATAAACTTAAGTTTTGGTAAATTAACATTTTTATCCCTGACCCTCTGCAATATAGGGGGAAATAGATTTTGAATTTAATGTCAGAATGACTTGGGGGAAAAACTGATACAAATCTCGTGCGTTTCTTTTCATTAATAATGTATGATGGTGCATAACAGTGTGCTAACGCCTTATTGAAAAGACTGTCTACACTCCATCAGCTCTAATAAATGGTGTGACAAGTCATTCTGCATCACTTTTTTTATTCTGGCTTAATAAATAGAGCTGAGATGGTGGAAAGATTTTGCTCATTTACATCACAACCTGCTATTGACACATGTGTTATTAATAAGTCATCTGGGATTATTCTTGTGGTATTGAAAGAGATGAAGAATTTCTGAACTACCCGAGAGTCTAGAGAACAGTATAGAACTTTGTAGGAATATTCTTAAATGTGGTCTTTTTAGACTAGTGTTTCTTGTTGATATTTTTCTCTTAAAGAATCAGGAAAAAACTATTTTTCCTCTTTTTTTCCTTCCATGTTCTTAAAACTAGATATTTATTTTTGTTCATTCTTTAATACATTTTAGGAATCATTTTAAAATCAAAGTATCCTGTGGTAGATGATCAGTTTTGGGGAGGGAGGCTCAGTATGAGAGAGAAGCTAGTCATCTATGTTAATGCAAAGGGAATCACTTAGGATATTGAGTGGTTCATGGTTTTTCAGTATATTCTTGTAATTGTTGAGTGATCTGATACCAGTAATAGGCCAGGGAAGTAAGCTGGCCATGAAGTGTTCTATACCATCTCCTATTTTAGTAGAGAACCAGTTGGCAGAGAGAAAGGGGGGGGGAGAGAGAGAGAGAGAGAGAGAGAGAGAGAGAGAGAGAGAGAGACAGACAGAGACAGAGAGACAGACAAAGAGAGACAGAGAGACAGAGATAGACAGACAAGAGAGAAGAGAGAGAAAGGATTTACTAAATGGTATTGACAGCTGAAGAGAGGACTAGTGCAAGACAACCTGTATTCTTCCTGTTCCTTGTCTGTCAGAAGTAGCTAGACCATTCACTACACTTGACTTTGATACATGTTCTTGTGCAGTGGAATATGAACACAAGTGATTGGTCACATGTAAAGGTGAGACAGTTCATTGAATTTGCCTTTAACAGAGGACCTTGCTCTACTCTGTTCCATGCCCTTGCTGATGCTAGGCCTTGGCACTGCTCACACTTATTGGGGACTCCTCTGCACCTGTATACTTGTGAATGCTCCAACTGACTTCATTGCCTTCTAAGGCTCTGCTGCCTCTGTTCCTAAGCCTCCTCAAGCCTGAGTTACTTAATATGGTACTTCTGTAATTCAGTTTAAGAGGTAATACATTTATTATAATAAAAAAGATTTTTAGCAAATGCTTATTTATTGATTGACAAGTATGACTTGTTATTCTAGCTCATGGAGTGTTTTGGCAAACATAAAAATTCCTGTCTTCCTGAAGCTCAAATTCTAATGAGTAAAACATGCAGAATGTCAGATAGGTATGCCATTAAACACACACACACGCGCGCGCACACACACACACACACACACACACACACACAGTGTTGTGGTGGGAGACTAGAAAAGACTCACTGAGGGGGTCCAGGGAAGCTCTTTTAACTAGGATGATAGGGAACACCTTCCTGAGATGGTGACAGTTGAAAAACCACCTCAAAAAGGTAATTTGGGGAGCTCGTCCAATGGATATCTGGGGCAGGAGGATTCCAGCAGGGGCGCAGCAAGCGTTAACCTGCAGCAGGAGCTCGCTTGGTCATTTGAGGAAGTGTCTGGAGGTCAAGTAGCAGACGTGTGTGACCTGTTGGACGAGGAGGTCGAGGTGCGGGTAGAGGACACACTGGAGCTTGTCATTTCAGTGAGGTGGGTGAGCCTTGGGAAGCGCCAGAGAAGAGAAATGACAAGGTCTGACTTATTGTTTAATTAAACTGCTGAAATGGGAATATAAAAAGAATAATGTTCTTGTTTCTAGGGAAACTGTTGAATACTCTAAAAAGATTCTGTAGAGGTGAGTCACTAAAAAATTGCCATCAAATTAAGTGTAGGAGAAGCAGCTATAAAAGATTGAGGAAAAGCTTGGAAATCTAGAGAGACTCAGTATTTGCATTTATTTGTAACCATTTTAAATTCTCTTTCTGGGGTCAGGGAGCTAACTCAGTAGAATAAAGTGCCTGCCTGGCAAGCACAAGGTCCTGAGTTTAATCCCTGGTACCACACACACACACACAAATTCTCTTTCCATTTTAAGGACATTAAACTTAGAAATGAGGCTGGGGGATGTAACTCAGTGGTATGGCATTTGCCTGGCATGCATGCAAAAAGAAATAGGAAATGGCAGATAATGCGCTATGGACATAGTTTTAATTATGCAATTCCTTGCCTTTCTCTCTCTCTGTACCTGACCTAATATCAAAGAAAGGCATTGTACCCACCTCCCTGAAACTAAGTGTGTCAGTGTTTGCTAGAGAAACAGATTTAATGCAAGATAAACAACTATATAAGAATTTGTAAAAAAAAAAAAAAGAAAAAAAGCAAGACTGGCTTCCAGTGGCCACCCAGAGCCAGGTGTGGACAAGTACAGAAGGCCTCTCTGCACACTGGAGGTGCAAAGGATCTAGTTGAAGGCCTGGAAATCAGCGTGGTATCCTATGCAGGTCCGAACCAGGAGGCCAAAGGAGGTCTGCGTTGGAAGCCAAGAGCCGGTGTTCAAAGTTGAAAACTCCTTGAGAGAAAGAGAAGTGAGCCTTCCTTCTTCATTGCCCCTTTATTTCACTCAGGATATAAACCAGGGGGGGTTTCAGTCTTCAGTTGTAAATTCCCTCAGCCACACTCAGATCTATGTCACTGCAATTTAGTTGGGCATTTCTTACTCAAGTTAAATCAGTTAATTGTTGTGCTGGATAATGACCATATGTTTATGTCTTTTGAATCAGAGTTTGAGAATCCTACTATAGAATTTTGTGATGCAACACCTCTGGGTGAGAGTATGTCTATTGTACAAGGCACTACACTCCAGAGATGGTGCTAAGAATGGTGGTTTGTTGTCTCTGTCCTCAAACCTTATGATTTTGCCCTCACACTCACTGTTTTAGAGCCAGAAGTGACTTGAGAGAGCATATGGTTCAGAGTATCTGTTTATGGACAAGGAAACTGGAGCAGGGATGTACCTTTTTTTTTTTTTTTTTTTTTTTGCGGAACCGGGAATTGAACTCAGACCCTTGCGCTTGCCAGGGAAATGCTTATTCCACTGAGCCATGTCCCCGGCCCCAAAATGGCAGAAGGATATCCCTCCCCGAATGCCTTCAGGGCAGGTTTGGCTGGCTTGAGTTGTGGGGATCGAACCACAGCAACCTGAGCCTGACTGTTTTGTTGAAGCAACCACTTAAAGAACTGAGCTAAGGGGCAGGCCCTCAGATGTACCATTCTTGATATTCATTTAGTTCTCAGGTGAGTGACCCAAGGGGAGCGTTAGTCAGCTTAAAAATGGCAGCATCAGTTTTACCCAGAAACATTCCACAAAGCACATCAAGAAGTGGTGTGGATTTAGGGACCTGGTGCTAGTTGCCAACTCTCAGTTTCTCTTGTGAAGATTCCTCTTGTTGATGCCTTTTCAGTCTTCTCACTTGTTGCTTTGGAAGCTGCAGATACTGGCTCTGGTGGTCTGATGGATTGGTTGGAGTTAACCCACTTCTGTTGCAGTCTGCCTCTGTGACCTAGGGAAAGTTCTATTGCTGGGATGTGAAATGGGGACCAGTAAAGCTTCCATGAATGGGATTTTATAAAGAAGACAGTGGGGGGAAGGCACCAACTTGCAGTGCATGGCATCTGCTTGTTTTTTGCTATAACATTTCCTCTTTATCAGTCAATAAGAACAAGAGGAAAAGACAGTGATTAAGCCCCTAGTAGTATTGATACTCTCATTTATCCTAGGAATTGGCTGTGAAAATATGGAATCTGAGGCTCAGGATGTGTAAATCCCTTGTTCAAAGATACGTACTCAGGAAGTGCTACTGGAAGAGAGGATTCAACCCTGATTCTAACTCTAAAGTTCTTCTGTTTCCCACAGCCAGGCTAGCCTGCTTGTTGTCTCTAAGCACCACTAGCTAATTTCACTTCAGTCCTATGTGCCTACCCTCCTCCCTGCCCAACTTGCCATGCAGTTGTCCCTGCCAGTCTTGTCCCTGACCGCCTGCAAAAGCCAGCTGTCCCTGGCTAACCCCTTCCCATTAAGCTGAGGCTCTCCTGTACTGGTGCACATGCATTAAATTCACCACATGATTCAGGAAGCATGTAGAGGATCACTTCTTCTTAACAAATAATATGGTGTGCTGTGTATGCATGTGCAGGTGTGTGTGCGCACGTGTGTTCTCTCCCTTGGTGTTTTGTGTTCTCTAACTTTGACAGCTGTATGACTTACCGAGAGTCGCATTCTGGGATGATTTGGTTGTAAGCCACATCTCTTAGCTATGTGCTGGCATCAGCTGTCTCCCTCCTCCTTTAATGCTGTCTTCTGATTCTCTTCTTTCTATTGGCCAGCTCAGAAATTGCCAAAAGGGACCAGAAATACCATGAGAACCACTAAATAATCTATTTTGGGCTAGGTTTCTTACTCCATGATATGCATGCACTTTCACACACCCAAGCCTGTCTCCAAGGCAGCCCTTGAGGAAGGCAGTGTGACTGTCCTAGAGGACTCCATCCAATGAAAGTAGCTAATGGGCTTACCTGGGGCAGGGATAGCCAGTGTGAGGAAGGAAATACATTGTTTCATAGTTTACACATATCTCATGCTCTTTCCTGTCTGTGTCAAATGAAAAGAAATGAGCTGTCCTTCAGCTTCCCATCACACAAGCAAACCTTCTTTATTAACCTCTTTCTGGGAATGGATGGTCTGACCCTTCGCTTCGCTGTTTTCGTCTGTGACATGGAGATGAAGGATTTCCTTCACAGAATGGGTGAAGGTGAGAGGAGATCGGCACAAAGCACTTAGCTCAGTGCTTAGTAAGCAACACTACCCAGTGCTAGTGTGGTCAGAGGCAGTTGTGAGCAAAAAAAGGTGAACAAATTACCTTTTACTCAGACCAAAAGAGTTAGGCAGTGGGATATTTCTAGTTGGACTAGTTTTGCTGACCTACGCTGACAGGGTTAATCAGGAAAACATCAACTTTTTGCAAAATTGAAAGCAAAAGATTCAAGGCTAACAAAAGTGTAGGGTGTTTACTGTGTATACTACACCACAGCAGAGACACCTAGGTCTGAAGTTTGAATCCTGGTACCACAACACACCTGCTCTGTGGTCTCATGTGTGACGCTTCTACATAGGAGGCTCCATTTCCTCGTCTGCGTATGGGGATGATTTTCCTCCTAGGGTCACTGCGAAGATGGAGAACTTAAGTGTAGCAGTCCCCAGACTGGATCTGGTAAGGGATAAGTGGCCCCATCGTTGAGAGGGAAGCCAGATGTCAGAGCAGAAGTGACTGAGTGACTGAGGCCCAGACATCTTGGTTTAGGTCCTGGCTCTGTAATTATTATGTAGAGAGCAGATCACCTGAATGAAACCAGGCCTCTGCTTTTAAATCTGAGCTTTTAGGAAGTGAGATTGGATCTTGTCCAGGATGCCTTAGGCAGCACTGTGATGTGGAGATACCTGATAACTGTGTGGTCCTGTGTGGTAGCCGTGGGCCACCAGTGGGGCAGAGCACAGCTACACCATGGCTGGGGACACTGAGGAACTGAATTCTAAGCTCTTGCTTAATTTCAGGGAACACTGAAATTTGATTAGCCACCTGTGGCTTGTGGCTACTATAGGGGACAACTTCAGAGAGTTCAGATTCTTAATGTCCTCTAGGACTTGTGTATTAAATATAGTTTCAGGATGGTTAAAACTTACTATAGAATTTTTATCAATTGTGGGAAAGGTAGCAAGCAATTTGTTATAGTGCAGTGTCTCTGTTTACCATTTGTTCATATAGTTTAGCCAGTGTTGAGGTTATCTTTTACCACGCTGCTCTGTCCATATTGTTCAGTCTGTTTTCTGGAATAAAAGACAGGGGTAGCATTATAGTGGAGCCACCACCTGCAGTCTAATCTTACCTATTTCATTTGCGTTTTTGATTTTTGGTGTTTGGTCAAAGTGTGGTGTACTCAGTGGAGTCTTGTCCATTGTTGATATTGTAGTGGAAAAGGTTGAGAACCTCTGGTTTGATTTGTAGATCTTATTTCATAGGACTAAAAAGATAAAGGAGAATAAGCAGAGCTGTTTCTAAAAATTGGTGTACTATGTGCTTATTTCTTTTACTTAAAAATGTAACACCAAAGAGAGCCCAATAGAAATGAAAATATCTCCAATTTTCATTTGTACTCATATTTACCAACAGGCTAAAGAGATTGAATGGAGAAGAGGAATGAAAGTTTAGAAGCCCCCTTTGTGAAGTGCTGTGAGTCTTGCTTGGTGACTACTATTCAAATAGCCCACACTTTTTGTTACAGAGTGAATTCTTGGCTTCCTGTGAATAATCACTGACAGGGAAGTAACACATGTCCATTCCCTAAATTCCCAGTTTCATTGAAGCATACTGATTCATTTTCCAATCCCCTTTTATTGGATTATCCTAGGATATCACTGTCTTTTTAAACACCTCTGGTCCATCTTTATTTTTAAATACTGAGTATTTCAAGTGGGGAGAAGCCCACTTTATATTAAATATAGATTCTTCATTAAAATGTACATATTTTGTGGTAATTTTTTTAATAATACATTACTGCATGAGGTGGCAGCATAAATTTAGAGTTAACGATCTTGGTTTAATTTGAAGTATCCAAGTTGAGTCTAGACAAATACAATCAAGAACAAGATAGTGATGACTTTTCCACCAGCAGTTCTAATCCGGGTTGTCCCTGTGAAGACTGAAGGTCATAGCTGGGCTTCTGCCTGAGGAAGCCCTCAGAGAGGGCATGGTCAGGCCCCGGCCCTGGGTGTTCCCTTCTCAGGGTGCCACTGTACCTGGGTACCACGCGGGGAGATCTGGCTGGGGGTGCGCAGAGGATGCCTTTTTCCTTGTCGGAGTCTCTCCTCGTGTGTCTTTGTCAGTCATCAATCAAATGTGCTGCTTCCCTTTTGGGATTCTGTCCTCTTAAAATACACGAGGGAGATGAGCACCGCCCGAGATTAGGTTTCATGTGATGCCTGTATGCTGAATGATCCACACGCCTTTTCATTGTTACTTTTAGTCTTATGGTAGGGACAGATGTTTTAAGTTAACACGTTTCTTTGTTTTGAATTTAGAAGATGCAGCTGAGCTTGGCAGTCATTTATTTGGCTAGATGATGCTGTGTATGATCATATTTCTCAATTTGCTGGTCAGGCTGTGCATTCCTGCCACCATTTTTTTTTTTTAAACATTTGTGCTGTTTTTGCTTAAATTGCCTTGTAGCCCAATACTTCATTTTGTTTTTTTCTTATTTCTCTGTATATGACTACAAAATATATACATTTACGTGCTTATTTTATATGCAGCACATTTATATATGAATATGTGTATCTTGTTTTTGAGAATCAGTGGTATTATCTTACAATTTACTTATTTTTCTGAGTCCTTTGCTTACTAAGGGAAAGATAATATATAAATATCAAATGACAATTGAGTTAAGTCAGCTTATGTTTCTCTGGAATTTGAATTATAAATGTCTAAGGAAAAGCTGGCTTTAAAATTTTTATATGGGTGGTATTTCCTTCCGCATCAAATGGGGACATTTAAATATAAAATTGGCACAAAATAATTTTGAAAAATACTGCCAAGCAGTTTTATGTAAAAATAAATGCATTGCTTCTGGAGTTCTGGCTATGTGTTTTTAGCCATGATTTTATTTTTAGGCTCCCAGCATTTATAAACTGAGCAAAGGAGGAAGGAAAAGGAAAAGCTCTCAGTGCAAGAAACAGGTTATTGTTAGCATGGAGGAGGGCCTTTAATTTGGGCCGTGGCCTGAGAGTGGTTTCCTGACAGCCGCTGAGCCTGAACAGTTATGAAATTTATGCCATTCCTTTTTTTCTGAAGGGAGCTTGAGTGGGCGACAGGAAGAGAGTGTCCACAATGCCGAACGGGTCTCCTTGTTATTTGTACCTTACAGTCTTTGAATAGCTTAGTGTTAGCAAGCAGGGGAGAATTATTATGCGCTCATTCCTTGGTGCGCTTCTTGTGTTGGCTTTCTCTAGGGAAGGTTTGGTCCAAGGAATGAGGTGTCAGGAATAGAAGGAACCAGAATTGCTGGTGAATGGTAGAAGCCTCTCTACTCATGTTTGCTCTGGATCTGTAGAGTTGTAGTGGTGACACAGCTGGACTCTGAAAACACTGATCACTTCCCTGTGCTGGACCTGTGCCTGAGTCTGTGAAGAAGACCAAGACCAGGAAGACTCAGTTTGTGCCGGGGCGTGGAGCAGTGGACCTACGCTGCCTTCCCAACCGAGCAGTTTTATGTGAAAAAATCACCCCTTTTCTTTGCTGACAGAGACCTGATATTTGTGGCTAGTCTGTACCCCTTCCTCCATAGCTTGTACACATCCTGTGGGCTAATCAGAATGTTTATGCCTTGCCAGTGGGCATGGGGCCTAGCTGTGGCCGATGAGCTGTGTGTAGAGGTCTGTGAAGTGGATGTTGGGTGCCTGACAGGGGCTCTGTGCGTAGCACCTCCTTGCCCTGACTATGAACAAGTTGAGAATTAAAAATAAATATAGAAGTCAAAGTATTATCCTTTTATTTTTTAATCAATGAAACCAATTTGGACGATACAGTTTTAATTCTCTTAGCCAAGTGGGTTGCTGACTGTGAACCTCAGAATCAGGCAAATAGACTTCTGCAGAGAGCTCTGATGGGGCGTTTGTTTATACAGATGATATGCAGATAAGAATTACTACTTGAAGAAGCAGAGAGAAACTTATGATTTTGATTGATAGCTTTGCTTCCTAAAAGAGGAAGATTGATTGTGATAAGCATATCTAGTTGTTCTGTTAAGTAATAATGTTGGATAAATCATGTGCCCTCCATAGGGTTAAGGAAGGAATTGAGTTATATGTTGCTAGCCCTTCACAAAGAAAACCTGAAGTGTGGAAAAAAAAGAATTACTATTAACTAGAGCTTTTCAAGTTCAGTGTTTGAACATTGGCACATACGGATGTCATCTGTGGAGCTGCTGCAACTATTAAGCTACCTAGCTTAATGCACCAGGCTGCTGGAAGAGAAAGATGGGTGAGTGATTCCTTGAGGAGATGACCCTTTGGTTTATTGACTTAAGCAGCACTGGATCTGACCTTCCTAGGGAATTATAATGTGAGCTAGTAAATTCTCTCGTAAGATTGGATTTTGTTTTCTACAACCCAGATAATCTGAACCAATACCTCATAAGATAAAGAACACAGTCCAAAGCACGGTGTGTAAATGTCAATGAGAGTGTAGCCACATCATTAAGGGCGTGCGCTATGGATTCTAAGGTTGTACTCTCCACTGCTTTGTCCAATGTGAGCTTGGAAAAGTTACTTACCTGCTCTTCAGAAAGGACAAAATAGTTTCACCTTCATTACATAAGAGTTCTTGGGAAGATAATTAAAATAATACATGATAGTACTCAAGATATGGTGGGCACATGCTAACTGTTGAAAATATTGGTATTCGGGAGGAAACCACTTTTCATCATAGTATTGAAATAGAGGTCAGCATAGATCTGGGAGAGACTGTGAGATAAAGGATCAGTATGAGGACCAGTCTATGTGACAAAGGGAGCCTAGTTTGATCGAAGTGTGGGAGTAATGCATAAAATAAAATACTGAGTAGGGTCTTCAAAAACTCCAGCTCACACAGGGTCTAGAATAAGGCATTGGAGCTACATTCTGTAGGCAGTGGAGACCTTTTGAAATGAAAATCATTTGCGCTTGCAATCTGACTCTGGCCCACAAATGATGCCTGTACTGTTGGGGATTCACTACTATAGCACTAGCCTCTGTTCTCTTCCTTTCTCTTCTTGTTTTCACCACTGTCTAGATATCATTGTCCTGTAGAGCTTTAGAAGGGGTATGGACGACTCTGTGTAACTGATCAGCACTTTGGGAAAGAGGTAGTTTGCAGGTACATTATATTCCAACAGCGAGTCAGTACTACTAAGTTCAGCATCAGTTCAGCGAAAGCTAGCTCATTTGGCATCAAGTGAGGTAGACTGCCCACTGTGGACATCAGAGCCATCAGCATTGTGGATGGCCATCTTGTCCTTTTCCCTAGGTAGGGGTATAATCTTTTCCCTTCCTCTGCAATGAGCATTTCTCATTTCTTTTTCACAATTGGCAGTGATTAAATTATATTCCAGTAGTATTAAGGTAAAATACATTTTGTTGTGTTCATATTTCTTTCTAAAATGGAAGATGATAATGTTATGCCCTCAGAGAGAATGCGTTTGTCCTCACAATGGGCAACAAAACTAAGTGCATTATTGTGTGCTTCTAGAATTTTACCAGATTTGCCAATTGCTACATCTAAAATGTGTTTTCAAAAGACACTGTGGTTTTGAGATAGTATGGCCACTTGGAAAATATGAATTGTTGGAAAAGATTGTTAATACATGGGGACTTAGGAGGAGGAGGAAGGAGGAAGATTTAACAGGAATGAACCAGCTCAGGTGTTCCTGGAAAGGAGAGAAATGTAGGTCACACTGCTGCTTGGTGGCCACTTCAGAAGAATCAGCTAATCTGTTGGAGGACAAAGTATGCTTTTATATGTCTCTGCTTCACTTATGATTAGAAAGAAATAGTATTAATTCCAGTCAGGAGTTAAATATAAAACATAACAAGAGAAATACTATGAGCACCAAAATATGTATATTCCTGTGAAATGTTTTCAGCAAATTTATTGAGGTCAAGGACAC
>NW_004524744.1:882161-916981 GCF_000260255.1 Octodon degus
GGTCCTGGGCTAGGACTGGGTCTCTATTATCTTAATTTTTAAGTTTGGAAGCTATCGTTTTTGTTTCTCTAGGTAAGAAATGATCATATTGCTTCATCTGTCATATGACAAGTAATGTAGGTTTGTTTTAGAAGTGAAACAAACAAAATATAAAAAAGGGAGAAAGTGCCCCATTAATTCCAGCAACTCCACAAACACAAATACTTTATATTACATTAATTAATTACTGAATCCTTTTCATGAATGTGTGTTTGTGTTGTGTGTACTGAGGAACAGTAGGCATATAATATGCATGCCTTGTGGCCATCTGTGTTTTAAACTTAATATTGTGTAATGGATATCTTTCTATGTCAGTTATGTACACCTACATTATCCCTCATGGGTACACTGTAAATTTCTTAGTTATCCCTACTGATTGGCTTTCATGCTAATGTAATAGTTTGGGGATTGAAAGCAACACTGTGATGAACATTCATATGTAAAGTTATAAAGAATTTATACAAATATTTAAGAATACTGTAACCACACTTTAGAAACTAAACTAGGAATACAGATTTAATGTAAGAGAAAATACAACTAGCAAACAAATATATTGAGAAAAATCATTATTATAACCGAGTAAAACCTAAACCTGTAATGAGATACCACTTTAGTATACCTACTAGGAGAAAAAAAAATTGATTAACCTCAATATTTATTCAACTTCTGACAATTTTCCCAAAGGAATTAATTTAGAAGAATGAAAGGTTATATGTACAGAAGTGGTCTTCCTGGTATTATGTACATTATAAATTAAGTAGTTAGCTCATTGTCCATATTAAAAAAGTCATTAAGTTAATCAGCATAAATTAACTTGACCCAGGACATTATATAGTAATTAAAATAATGGATATGAAGAAAATCTAGTCATGTGGACATATTTATGAGATAATGTTAAGTGAAAGAGTACTAAATTCAAGCTTTGTGTTTAAAGCTATTTCTCAAAATATACCTCTTGGGCCGGGGAGATGGCTCAGTGCTTCCCTGGCAAGTGCAGGGGCCTGAGTTCAATCTCCAGTTCCACCAAAAAAAAAAAAAAAAAAAAAAAAATCAATTGTACCCCTCTGTGATTGGAACTTGTTAAGTGGAAAAATCATTCTTGGTCAGCAGGAGAGAGAGAGCGAGAGTGTGCAAGTGGAGGGTCCCAAAGCAGTGACGAGAGGGTTATCACTAGTGGCAGGGACCACATAGACAAAGGCAGAGAAAATGTATGAAACTTAAATATTTAAGATTTAGTGTGAGTAGTGGAAACTCAACTTGAACCAGCTGAGGCGAAGCCTGTAATTGATTGCTTCCTTCTCCCAAAGACTAAAGCCGTGAAGTTAGCTTCAGACCTAGCTGCGTTTGTGTGTTCTCCTGATGGTGTGCACTCCCTTACCTGCCATCCCTCCTGACTGTTGTGCACTTTATCCTGGGTTAGCATCATGCTCAGACAGCCTCATTATGATGGTAGTGTTGTTTTAAACAGTTCAGGTACTTATGTCCCCAGGATAAAAGGAGCCCTTTTTTGGGGTGACATCACCCAACAGAAGTTTTAGGAAAAGTTGTGGTTGATCTGCCTGAGTCAGGGTTGTATAATCATACCCTCGATGGGGAGAAGGAAACCTTCGGATTAGTCACATCACCATCCTCAGGCAGCTCTACAAACAGAAGAGCTCGGTCTCATGTTAGACAGAGAGAAAGCAGCAGATGTTCTGACAAGGATAAGTAGACATTTGGAGGCAGTGTGGCCTGCTTCCTGAGTCTTATGTGAGAGTCGCCATCTGCTCGATTGGCCTTATCAACACTGCTGAGAAGGAATCAGCAGGCCAGGTCTTCCTGGCTCTTTAGTCTCTTGTTGGTCCCTGACCAGAACTTGGCCATTGCATTTTAGGTTTCTGATTGTAATGTGGAATGGCTCTGCCATCCTCTGTGTATGCATACCTGTGCCATTTGCCACCTGATCACATTCATCTATTCCTACTGCAGCCACTGTAGCTCTCCGCTGGCATTGTTTGCTTTTCTGAGTCGAGGAAGAAAGTTTACTGGACATATTTTACTCTATAAAAAATCTTCACTTGTTTGAAAATAATAGTCAGCCAAGCGTGCACATATTTGATAAATTAGGGCCACGTTTGACATCCTTTCTGGTTGCTTAGAGGAAGGGACAGTGAAGTAAATGGTGGCAGGTTAGATGTTAATATGTTTTGAAATAGAATGTTTTATTGTTTTCTTGAAATGCTTGCTTGGAACATTTCTCGGGTACTTAGTTCCTTGTTTCATTTATTTTCCCTTGATAAATGACTAGTTGGAAGAGAAAACTGTCTGTAATGGAGATGGAAATGTATTGGCTAGAAAGATAGAGCTCGGAGTGTGCAGGGGCAAGCATTTCTGTGGTTCCTTCAGTGAGTGGATGACTTGATGAACAGCTTTCGCAGCCAAATCATTGCTCCACTGAGAGGAGTGGGAGCTGAGTAAGTTGAACCAGGGTACTTGAGGGGCATAGAAGCTTTAGATTATTATCTGAAGGAGATAGGATCATTTCTACCCTTTCTAGGGTAACAACGTCTTTTTCTGCATTGGCTCCTAAAAGTGTACAAGATAGTTTTATGATGTTGAGAATAGGAATTTTGGTCATTTCTCTATCCTTAATTGGTAACCCTTGGTGGCTATGAATTAAGCTTCTCTTTCCCACTGTAAAGAAAGCTTTCTTCAGGATATTTCATTTGTTTCTCCTATTCACTGAGACCCCTGAAGAATGCTTTTTAGGAAAAGGAAGTCAGAGCTCAGCCTGTTTGTCTTTAGGCAGTAGAGTAGAGAGGTGGGGTACATTGTGTGTCATCCAGTGCTCATGTATCACTTCGCAGGTTTCCTATGGTTGAAGACCTTCTTTCTTATGTCTCAGAGAAGACAGAGGCCACAAAGATTCAATGAAAGCAGGAACAAATGGGTTTTGATGCATCAGGCCAACGAGTGTAGCAGGACTGGGTGAGAAGGAACAGTGCTGAGGATGTGTGTGGCAGGAGGGCCAAGTGTCCTGCTGGGGTGAAGCCATGCCACTGGGAGCACTTACATGAGGGTTAGATGGGAACTCCGGGGAGGTGCTGGGGATGTAGAGTAAAACAACAGAAAAGTCAGCTCAAGAGATCTTCATGAAAGGAACTTTGGGGCCCACTGCCAATTTCAGTAGCCAAAATAGTTCTTAGAAAATGTGGTTTTGTGGCTTGTTTCCTTTTCTGTTGTTTTAGATCACATTAGGAATTTTGTGTTTAGATGTTAGAGCAAGCTTGAGTGCAAGTGTAGAGAAATGATCACAGTTCTGCTTTTTTTTTAAGGTATGCTTTTGCTGTGTTACTTAGGCTGGTCTTGAACTCCTGGGTTCAAGAAGTCCTCCTATCTCAGCTTCCCAGGTAGTGGGGACTGTGTGCTCATGTCACTGTGCCTGGCTTTGCTTTTTGTTATGTTGTCTAAATGCAGTATCTTTCATTTCTGTCCATGCTTCAGTTTTCTTCTCCCTATCTCTCTCTATAATATTTGAGTTTCACTTTGAAGTGATATGGAAGCCAACAAGGAGCCATAGCCTTCATTTTCAATATGTGTAGTACAGTCACCGCCTCGTTGTGTTACAAGGCCCTGTGTGTGTATAACAATGCAAACGATTCTGTCATTTGTTCTGCCTTGAATACTGCTGTCATTTGGCTCCCTGAGTGGGCCCCAGCCACAATGGGTGCGATACTGTGTACAACTTACACCACACAAATGGAATGACACCTCACCTCTCGGTAACCCAGCTCTCTGGCAGACACACCTCGTTGGAACACAGCTAAGAAACAGGAACTAACAACAAAAGAACTGGGAAGAGCCAAAATAGATACCACAGAGTCTTTGCCTCAGAGAGCCTGATTGATTTATTCCCCTGGGTTTGTGGAGAGCAGCTCGTGGAGGGCTGGAGAAGAGGCTTAATTGTGGTATTGAGCGATGGTGGGAGGGAGAGGCTGGTGTACACTGCCATTTAGCAGAAAGCCGCCTGTACAGAAGAGCACTTTGGCCAAAGGATTTGAATCTTGTGTCATTGTAATTATATGTATTTGGAACCATTTTAGTGTAGAGAGGCAGTGAATAAAAATCAGAAGTTTCCCAAGTGGAATAGGTTTTCTGTCTTAATAAGATAATGTTCTGTTGTTCAGAGTTTGTGGACAGCTGGTGTGTGCCTGCTTAGGGACATGTTATATGAAGTGAGAGCGCCTATGTGTGTTCTGCTGATGCACAAATGGAGTTCAAATTCACACATCTGCCGTGCAAGCAGATACACGGCAGCGTGCTGCAGCTGCGTATGAAAAATGCATTCACTTAGCTCAGAATCATTTTACCACCTAAAATTCCTTTATAGTTACATAATATTTATTTTTGCTTCTAATCTTCCATTTATGTTGCAAGAATGTCTTCTTCCCTTTTATCCTTCCTAGCTATAGTACCTTTTATATCTGTCCCAAGGCACTTGCTGGATTAGATGTGAGCAGACAGACAGAGGTGGGACGCACTCGCTAAGCTCCATCCTCTTACCTGTGCTGGAGAAGCACAGCTTCTGTACCTAATGCTGGGAGTGGTGGTAAATATTGGATCTGGGCACAGCTGCATACACAGACTTGTTTGGGATCTCAGATATCCGTGGGAGAGAACTTTGACTCTAAAAACAGTGGAATTTGGATTTGTGATGGCAGGTTTATGACAGTGGGCCTGGGGTGGTGGTGGTAGAAATAGGAAAACCAGGCTGTAAAAGGCTTGGCAAGTCCCTGAGAAGCAGATTCCTTCAAGGAAAACACTGGCATGGTGGCTATCTAGGCCAGTGCCTTCCAATAGGACTTTCATGAATGGAGAAAAATGTTCTGTATCTGTGGTACTAGCTCACCACAATGTGACTCTTGAGCATTCGAAATATGGTTCATGTCAAAGACAAACTAGATTGTCAAGTTATTTTATTTTAATTAAATATAAATAGCACCACGCAGCAGAAGTGCAATGCCCAGAGAAAGCACGAGTCTACCTACTGTGGGGTTACACATGGACTCCCCCACCCAGCCCCATGGAATAATTTTGTACTTGGAAAGAAGCCCAGGTCTTAAAAGTGACAGAAACGATGAACTACAATTTAGATGTCTTGGAAATTGCACAATAGACTAATAAGACCTTCCAATGGGCTTTCCCAGCCCCACCAGCCTGGAACTGCTGTCTTCCTGCTCTTAGCAGCCAAGACTGACCTTGTGGGCTCTAGGGTCAGGAAAGGGCTCTGAGCCTTGGCAGCTGCCTCAGGACACTGTAGGCCACAGGCAGGGGATAGAGCCTCTGGTTACCTTTATTCCCATACCTTTTTTCCTCAGGGGGCCCGATGATTCAGACATGTTTTTCTCCTGGCCGTGTATAAGAGGGACAAAGCTCAGGAGGTACATTTTCTTCAGTTTGTCAGAGCTCTGCTTCATTTTTAATATATTCCTTGTTTTTACTCAGATACCCCCAATAATTCTGAAAGCCATGTAGCTCTTACACATTTAAAATGTTATATCTAAAGTGTTTCTGAAATCAGAAGTTCATGAGTTGCAATATATGTGATTTTTGACATAGGGGAAGCATTCCTATTGGAATCCTCTCGAATGTATCCAGTTGCACCTGAATGTTAGTGTTTTGATTCCCACCGACACCCATAACAAATATACAAACATTTTTTCTTCTTTTATTTCTGATGCAGAGGGTTTTCTTTTTCACAGGATTTATCCTATTATAATTTATTTTTATGCTTGAAAACCTTTTATTGATCATTTTATGATATGTCTCTGCAACAAAATATGTATATAAATTTAAATCAAAAGTACTTGTAATATTTCCTGTGAACATAAGGCTCCAAGTGTTAAGTAATTTCTTTTGGATTGAGTTATCATGGTTGAAGGAAGCAACATAAATACATTAAAAATTTTCATAAATACTTGTTAGATGTTGGGAGATACAGTTTCATTGGAAATGAATCTCTTAATGAGATGGATGCGTTTTTTTTTTTTTTCTGCAATTAGTTCATGCAGGATGCATATTATTTGTTGCCAGAGGAGACAGGATTTGGCATCAATTCTGTTTCTGTTTTTCACTTGTCTAGATGTAAACTTTGTGAAATTTGTTTAAATAGTAAATATCTGGGAAAGGAAAGAATTTGTTTCAGTTTCTCCAAACTTCTTCTGTGTTATAGACCAGAAATCAATTGTGATAGATCATTAAAAATTATCTTTTGTGATGAGCTGAAAACTTAAATCTCTCTTCAATTTCACTAAAATCCAAGAATTGGCAATCACCTGATTTTCAGGAGAATTATTTGCAAGTTATTAATTTGCTTTCTCAGTATCCACTCTGATATTTCAGAATGAGCTCATTTTTAGGAAAGAATAAACATGGTAAACGCGATCTGGATTACATTAAGTTACCTACAGTCTGTATCCTTGAGACTTCCTGTCAGCCCCTGAGTACAGTCGTGCCCTAGAACCCTAGCTCTGTAGCTCTGGCCCCCTTCCTCTGGCCTGTGATTGGTCATAGCAGGGATATGGAAGCAGTGCTGGACAGGGAGGTTGGAGAGAGGACTGTTGAAGACTTTCGGGAAACTTTTTCTTGTTCTCAACAAGAAATACAGGATAGAATCAGTCCCTTGTTCTGCTGGATGTGGCTTTGGACACAAAAACAGTGCCATGCTTGGCCTATGAGAACAGGAAGAAAGAACGAAACTAAGTGCTTTCTTTTTCTTTTTGGAGGGGGATGGGCAGGGGCTAACAGGACCTTGTGCGTGCTAGGCAGGTGCTCGATCACTGCAATGGACCCACAGCCCGGAATTAAGGCTTGTCACGTTGCTGTTGGCCCAGAGAACTGACCCAGCCACGCCTCTCCTTGCTTTGGGCTTCTTAGCTAAGAAATGTTTCTTTATTGTCTAAGCCGATTATTTTTGGCCACAGCACCATCATCATCATTTTATTGTGATAGGAGTCATGGACCGCCATACGCTTGACCAATTTAAAGTCTGTAACTCAGTATAATCAACCACGAGTTGTGTAGCCATCCTCACTCTACAGTTTAGAAGTTTTCTTCACCTCCAAAAGAAAGCCGTTCCGTGTAGCAGTTCACTCCATCCCATGATTGCGCTTCCATCCCCCAGCCCTACAAAGCCACTGCTCTGCTGTCTGTCTCTACAGATTGGCTCTTCAGTGGTGAGTTATGGCTGGGTTCTTTCACTTGGCACAGTTGCTTGAAGGTTTGCCCGTGTTGGAGCATGTATCAGTAGTATCAGTACTTCATTCCTTTGCTTGCTGAATAATATTTCACTGCATGTATGTACATATTCTTTCTTTTTTTGGTTGACACACATTTGGTCTGCTTTTACTTTTTCAACCTTGCTATTATGCACAGTGCTGCTACAAATGTATGTGTACAAGTTTATGTGGGACTATACAAGTTTGTGTGTAGGTATATGAGATGCGACCCATAAATATAAAGAATGTTAAATAAATTATATTACAGTAAAGGACACATTGCCATTAACCCCTATCCAAGTATGCCCCTTCTTCTTCTTCTTTTTTTTTTTTTTTTTTTCCGGAACCAGGGATTAAACTCAGACCCTTGCACTTGCCAGGGAAGTGCTTATTCTACGGATCCATCTCCCTGGCCCCTGCCCCTTCATTTTGAACACACTTATCCCATCATTTTTGGTACTTTCTGAAGCGGTTCTGGAAGTCTTCTTTCGTGAATGTCTTTAGTTGTGCTGTCCTGACTTGTTGATGTCTTGAATCTATTCAAAACATTTATCTTCATGGTCACTTTTATGTTGAGTAAGAGCCAGAAGTCATGTGGTGACAGACTGGATGAAGAAGGCAAATGACACACCAGGATGTTCCCAGGAGACCACCTCTGTTGGATGGCACTAGGCAGCAGCACTCACTGTATTTGTGATCACACCTCATAAAGAACTGAAAGAGGACTTCCAGATCTGCTTCAGAAAAGCACAAATGATTGGATAAGAGTGTTTGTAATGAGGGGAGGTATGTTGAGGGGGATTAATGGCAATGTGTCTTTAACTTTAATAAAGTTTTAAAATATTTAAGCGTTCACTGATACATCTACAGGGAGATTGCTGGTTATATGGTAAGTTTATGTTTAATCAGATTGATTTCCCAAGTGCCTTCACCATTTTACAGTGCTCCCTGAAATGTATGACAGCTCTAACTTAGCACATTCTTATCCATCCATACTTGTTAATTTTGAAGTTTTTGATTACAGTAAATTAGAATCTTATGATGACTTGATTTGCATTTCACTGATACCTAATGATGCTGAGCATTATGTCAGGGCCTTAACTGGCCATTACATATTTTCTTTGGATATTACTTAAATTTCAAACACATATAAATGAGAAGGAAGAGTGTGCACCAACCACCCATATTATCAATTCATGGCTAAGTTCCTTTAGTTTTAAATTATCCTTTCTTTTATTCTCTCATCCACTGTATCGCTGAATTTATAAATATGCTGTTAGTATGTATTACTAATGACAATTGCTTAAAACATAACCCCATTATGATATATATATATATATATATATATATGTAATAAGAGACAAATGTAATAGGATCTATCTGTCTGTCTCTGTCTCTCTGTCTGTCTGTCTATCTATCCATCTATCTGAGTATCTAGAGCGTGTGTATGGCACTGCAGATTGAACCCAGAGTCTTGTGCATGCTAAGTAAGTGCTCTACCACTGTCAAGCCTGACAATGTGTCTTCAGAGCTGTCCCGTTTCTTAGCAGTGTCGAAAGTTTCCTATTTCCTTATGGATTACATTTATATTTGGGTTAAGCCATGAAGCAAATATAATCACATATGTGTGATTATAATATAATAACACTTTTAATCTTTTTATTGCTTTTTTTGTTTTGTCTTGAGGGGTCTCACTGTGCAGTTCAGGCTGGACTATGTTGAACTCACTCTGTGTAGCCCAGGCTGGCCTCGAGCTTGTGGCGATTCTCATGCCTCAGCCTGCTCAGTGCTGAGGTTACAGGTGTAGACCACCACACCTAGCTTATTACATTTTGTTTTGAAGACCCTTGCTCACTTGCCCAGCAGGGCTGCTGACATGTGAGATTTTCATCATTACATCCCTGCAGTGTCACATTTCTGTCCTTGGCATTTTCTGTGAACTGATGGTCAGAAGCTTCATGAGGATGAAGTTTAATTTGGGGGGCACAGATTCATCACACATCTCAAAACTTGATGAAGAAGAATGTGCTGCTGTGTTTTTAGTGATATTAAGAGTGACAAGGTCCGGCTACATAGCTCCTCCCCCTCTGGCAAGTTATTTATTTTAAAAATAATTTTATTGAGAAACAAATAGCAATGAGACAGCTTCAAAACTGATTACTAGCACAATTTCAATAATTAATACATTGCATATTATTGTCTTAGTGGTTATTCATTGCACAACCTAAGTTTGCAGACCAAAAATTAGAGGATAAAGAAGGACTGCAAGGACAGCCGACATTTTGGCCCTAGCCTTTCAAAGTCAGTGAAGGCTCAGGACATAGGAGAACCTATACTGTAACATCGTGTAACTCAGTTGTGTCCCAAATATTCTGATCAAGGACATTATGGGCCCACAGAACAATGTGATCAATGATGTAAAGTGTGCCTAAGGAGAGTCACATGGAGAGAAAACATTCTTTCAGGCTCCTTGGATTAAAGCGCCTGCTTAGGCAGAGTGCAGTGGCCAGGGTTTGGTCCCCATTCTGCGGTGCATGTTCTGCCCCCATGGGCGTGCTGAGATGGTGATTGAGACTGGGTGTGGTGGCTTGCTCTTGTAATCCCAGTGCTGTGGAGGCTGAAAACAGTAGAATCACTATGAGTTGGATCTAGGTAGTGAGACTCTGTAGACCCTGTAAACTTTGTCTGTTAGGACATTAAAGAAAAGTGATAAGCAAGTTCAGGTGTTTATAGTCTGAGACTTATATTATGAAGTTACCTGCCAGCTTTTTACCTACTCATGTTAGCACCACCAGTAAGCATCACCTGGATTCCTGATTTTATCACAATTGGGCAAAATGTTGATATTCCAGTTCTTTCGTGCTTTCCCCCTTCCATATCTTCCACCGCCTTTCCCTCCTCCTACTCTTACATGTCTTTCCTTTGGGTGTGGTACTGGGCATGGAGCCCAGGGCCTTGTTGCTGAGCTACATCACAAGTCTTTTTTTACTTTTAATTTTGAGACAGGATTTTGCTAAGTCACTAAGTTCCCCAGGGTGGGCTCAGACTTTTGATACAGCCTCCCAGAGTACAAGAATTACAGATGTGTTCTACCACACCAGCCTCCTTCATTTTTAAGGTTGAATTCATCTGAAGGATAAAAGTTTCCCTCATCAATTATCTGGCTAGCCTTGGGCAATAATTTAATAATTTGCATATGCAAAGTACCATAAATTCTTGGTTGACATTTTTTCTTTCTTTTTTTTTTTTCTTTTGGCTCTGGAGAATGAACTCAGGGTCTCATGTTTGCTTAGGTAAGTGCTGTCTACCACTGAGCTAAATCCCCAGCTCCTCTTCTTCAATTTACTGCTTTTCAAAATAGTGATTTGGTTTTTTAGCACTTCCCAAAAGTGATCAATGAGGTTGTCTTACTTTACTTTTAAAACAGTATTATAGATTCATGAATATTAATTCTTTGACATGTATTGATTCATTTCTCTTAATATTTCTCTAGCTACATTTTGTTCTATGGTTAGCTAGTGAGATCCTCTTGTTTGCTGTGGATGCTTGGACTCTGATAGATTCTTTGATTTCTAGAGTAGAAGTGATTTTTTTCTTCATCTTGAACATTTCCTGTCCCATTTCTAGCCAGCTAGTTTTTCACTAAGCCGGGGCCCTCTTCACTGGGGCAGAAGGTACAGACACTAAAGTCCATGGACTCAAAGCTGAGTGTTGTTATGAGAGTGGGTGTTTCTTGGCCCTTTGAGTGCACAGGGATAGGGATACAAACTTCCTTTTAAAGAAAAGGCAAAGCATGAATGTGTAAGTACATTTCCATTTCAAATTTAGGATGATTAAGAACATTTTAAAAAGAAGAAATTTAGGATGAGTTTTGTTTTAATTCAGTTTGCAAAACTTATGTTCCAGTGACACTTATACAACTGCATATACAGACTGAGTTATGATGTATATCAGAGGAATGTAACTGATGCTGAATTCATCAGTACAATTCCTGAACGTATTTGTTTTTAGAATGCCCTCTACTTAATGAATTAATCATCTGAATTTGTGTGCTTTAATGTCACTTGAAATATTATTTCTGTGATGAAGTACATTGTGAAACTTGTGAGTTTGGTAAGAAATGGTATCTCAGTACAGCTGTAACTGGGTTTCTCTGGGGCACAGGAACTATACCTCACCATTATGCACTTGAGTAGGCTGAGGCTTTGAAGAGAAGGACACTAGGGAAGCTTCAGAAACAGACTTTCTGATCTCTTCCTGCCCTTCTTGTGACCCTGTTTCTCTTCCAAGGGAAGCCATAAAATCTAGGAATTCCTCTTCCCCTAGGTAGGTCATAGAAAGTAGAACCTTTTTTCCCGAAGCTGGGCATAAAACCTAGAAATACTTCTCTAACCTTTCTCCTCCCCCTGCCTTTCTGTGTTAAAGCTGGCTGTAAAAATTCTCTGATTTACCTTGTCTGATAGTAGATCATCAGGCCCCAATTCCAGAAAAGGTCTTGCCCTGTTCCCAGGAGGAAGAAAAGGTACACAGAAAGGCCAAGAAGAATCTAGGTAGGCTGGCCCTGCTGGGTTTCCGCCTTCTGTCTTACATCAGATCAGACCTTCTGCGTCCCATCCCATTTCTGCATGGCTGTCCTCTTCTGTTAACCTAAGCATACATGAATAGCTTTCCCTGCATCTTCGGATCCTCACTCCGAAGGAGTGTTGGTTGTGACATTGATAGTGGTCTAAGAAAGGAATCTCCATCCCTTTTCTTTAAGGGCCATTTACATTTCCTGGGTGCGGAATTTATTTTGTTTTTAGGAAAATTTCAATCACTTTTACATGATTGTTTTGTTATTTATAGCTGAAGACATCCTGACAAATAAGTTGAAATCAACTTGCAGATCTAAAATCCATAGTACCATTTAAAGCTAGCGGCAGTCAGAGGGTGAAGACAGAGCTGTTGGTAGCAGTGTGAGGTGGGGAGACCCTTCCCGTGTGTCTGCAGTCTGCCTGCTGCGACTTTGCAGTATGAGGAGAACGGAAGTACCTGGGCGGGTCTGGTGAGCATTGTTGAGCCTGTGTCTCATCCAGGCCCTTGCGTTATGCTTGGGTTACATGTAAGTCCTTTATTTTGACTGCCTTTAACTATGTTCTTTCTGGAATTTCAAGTTTAAAAATGTTCTGCATCTTTGGGATTTAAACTTTGGTCATTTTGATGCCTTGTTTTTTATTTACCTGAAGAACTCATAATGCAAAACTTAACAGTTGTCCAGCCTCATTTTATTTATTTTTTTATTTTTTATTTTTTGGCAGAACCGGGGATTGAACTCAGGCCCTTGCACTTGCCAGGGAAGCGCTCATTCCACTCAGCCATCTCCCCGGTTGTCCAGCCTCATTTTAAAGGAGTAGAAATAAGTTGGAGGAAAATGGAAGTAGCTCTTCAAACTTGACTTTCTCTAAGTTTATTTGAAATCAGTCATGTTGATGGTATGCAGTAAATGTCAGTGAAGATCGTGACCCTTCAGTCTGTGACTCAGAGTCAGTTGGCCCTAAAGTAGCACTTTCCTCACTAATTCTGTCTTGGCAGAGTTTATTGGTCAGAGCACAGCTTCATACTCTAGACCAGGGATGGTGAACCGTTTGGAGACTGATTGCCAAACTGCAACCCAAGCCCACTTATTAACACAAAGTGCTAATGCTGCAATTAAACTGGAAATACCAAGGATTTAGTTTAGAAAAAAAGAAACCCAACTCTATATTAACTTTTTTGTTTCAAAAGAAAAACACAGTAACATGCATGCCACTGGTTCACCACTGCTGCTCTAGACAAACACAAAAATAGCATGTCTGTGACGATGCAAGAAGCATGAGCCCAGGTTCCAAACTGGAAGAAGGCTGTTTTACTTGGTGTCGAGAAAGTGTTAAGCGTATTGACTAGTTTCCGATCCTGAACAATATGATAATATAACAAGGGTCACACACCTCAGGGCTTTGAGAGCCAGCTGATTGCTGAAGACTACTAACAAAGATAGAAAAGCTTGGGCCAGGGAGGTAGCTCAGCGGCCTAAGTGCCTACCTTCCAAGTGCAAAGTCCTGAGTTCGATCCCTGGTACCAGAGGAAAGAAAAAAAGAAAAGCTTAATTTTGAAATTATACCAAATTTGAAGTTATTTTTCACTGAAAAGGTTTTCCCCGTACTTTTAGAACCTGATTTACAAAGGACCATAGCCGATAGATCTGGTGAGGTGCAAAATAGGGAATTGTAGATGAAAGGACCTTCTGACTAAATTCTGTTATCTTCATCTTTGTTTGGCTAATGCTCATTCTGTGGCCCCAAACCATTAACTTGTCTTTGCTCAGGATAATTAAAACTGTGACTCCACACTTTTCCTTAAGTATGGCTGGGTGTTTTCAAAAGTGATTTTCCCATCATTGTGGAGAGAATAAGCACCAAAGGAGTCTTTTTTTCCCCCCTAGAAGTCAACAACTGAAGAAAGGCGCCCCCTTGGTTAATATAAAGACTTTCATTGCATGGGATGGTCTCTCTTGTCCTTCTGTGCATTAACTGAGCATAATTTTCAAATATAAAACTTCCAAAAGGAGCATCATTTTAGAAATGGCAGGATTATAATTATGTGCAGCATAAAAGATAAATTTGTAGTTTATAAATCACAGATATTAATATTCAGCAGGAACCCAACTCACAATAAAACTTGAAATAACTACATTGTTAAAAAATAATTGAATTTGGGTTTTGGAAGAATTTTAGCAGTTAAAGATTATATTTGTGGGGAAGTGCTTTTGGCCTTCTGAGGTTTAAATTTGCACGGAAGGTCGGGTTATTTTCTCTTTGAAACAGTGTCATGCATTTCAATTAGTTTCAACTAAATTTTCTCCTTCCTGTTACTTGCCCATCCCCTACCTAATTGGTCTCAAAAGCTTGGTTCTTCCTGCTGTATTTTCGAATGGCACTTTCCTGTGACTTACACAGTCCCCTGTCTGGTTCAGGCTGCTATTGCCGCTTGCTGTTTCTGCAGGGCTCCCACGTGCCAGTCTTGTGCCCCTGTGTCCGTGTTCCTCGGCATTAGGAGAAATAGGGGCAGTAGGTGACTCTCCCATCTCCTCTGTGTGGGAGCTCGCCGTGTTCTGAAGGACCCTGGTTGTTCTAGAGCAGAATCAGTGGCCCAAGAACTGTTTTATTTTATACTTGAGTCATCATGAGCTTTTTCAGTGGCCCTAGATTGGTGCTGATTTTCCAAAAGGCATTCTTTTAAACCTTTTTTTCCCCCTTTTTTTCTTTTTGAGATAAGGTCCAGGGCTGGGGAGATAGCGCATCGGCATAAGTGGCTGCCTGATAAGGGCAAGATCCCAAATTCAATCCCTGGTACCAAAACAAAGCGAAAATAACAAGAAGAAAACCTTTGAGGTAGGGACCAGCTATGTAGTTCAGGCTGGCCTTGAGCTCCTGTGTAGCCCAGGCTGGTCTTGAACTTGAACTTATGATGATCCTCCTGCTTCAGGCTCCCTTGTGCTGGGAGTACAGGTGCGTGCCACCCTGCCCAGCCCTAAACAAAAAGTTTTTTAAAATAACAAATATTTCAATGTTAGGACTCTGCAGGTTGGGTGGCTGGCAGGTGAGAACCTTTCTGGCTGTTACTTCTGAAATTTTAAGTTCTTCACATTCTCTCAGTATTTTGTGAGCAAGAAGTGCAGAGGGTTGGAAAAGGGAATCTGAGGTATACTTGGGTTCGAATTCCACCCATTACCTCTTTTTTTTTTTTTTTTTTTTTTTTTGGAGACAGGATCTCCTTATGTAGTTCAGGTTGGTCATAAACTAACTACATAGCCAAGACTAACCTCAAACTTGCCACAGTTGTACGAGCCGCAGGATGGCTTGCTGTCTGCTAGGTGACAGTAAGGAGGGGACCCTGGGGTGCAGTTAATGCTCAGAGCAGTACTGTTCCTTGAGCTTTTTGGGGTCCTGCAGGGAGTGAGTGCCCGATCCCCCACAGCAGAAGTGCACCATGTGGAGTAAACTGCTGTTCCCCTAAGCGCAGCATGGTGATGTTGCCCCACACACCATGCACGTGGATGGATGGAACAAGGGTGAAAGGTATCCGGAGACCAGAGAGCACTGCCTGCAGGCCCACACACAGCCAGCAGCAGTGCAGAGGCTGCAGGTGAGTGATGGTTTGAGAAGGAAAAAGCTTGGTAGCTTTGCCCTTTCCTCTTTGTGTAGCTGGGTGTCCATAGAAGAGCACAGGAAGCTATGTCTAATTTTTGTCCAGTCACCTTTTGCAGGGGAATTCTGAGCCTCAGCAGTGCTGCACTCCTGCAAGAGCCGCCCAGAGGAGGGAGCATCGTGAAGCCAGAATAATTTAACATGCATTTAGAGGCATTTGAAGTATAATAGCAGCATCCTGAAAGGAAAAGTACAAGTACCAGCCTACAGCGCAAATGCTTGTGCAGGAGCCACGGAGAGATAAACACACAATTAGGGGAGGGAGTTAACCAGGTTTCTGGGGGCTCAGATAGAAGGTGTTAAGTATAAATTGAAGTGAATCTCTATTTTTACAGCTGCTATGACTAAGGCATGTCGCTTATATTGAAACAGAAAACAGCATTCACACCCTATGACAACTGATTATATTTAATACCCACTTATATAAAAACCTTATTAATATTTCAGAAGAACAGAAGATTAAATTACTAGGATTAAAATTATTTTTATCTGAACCAAAATAACAAGTATTTAAAATCTGAACTACCAGATCTGATATATTTGGCCAGATGCTCTTCAACTTTCTATTTTTATTTATTTTTTTAGAAGGAACCATCTGCTCTAGGTACCTATTAACTTTTCTGGTAGCAAAAGAAATTAGTATCTGAAGACGTGAAGCTGGTGAGTTGTGAAAGAACACAGTTATGAAGACAAAATTAAAAAATACTCTGACACCCTTTGGACCAATTTAAAAGAGTTCTATTTAGAGAAATTCTGTTTGCAAAGCATATATTTTGTTAAGGTTGCTACAGGCGCAGTTTGAAAAGCGTGTCTTAATAGATTGAGCACTATGTTGCCATTAATGAGAGGGAACTGTGGATGGTGGAGCCACCCCCTCAACTCCCTCGGCTCAGTGGCTGGTCTGGGGTAGCACAGCAGGCTCCCGAAAGTCACTGAGCTGTTCCAAATGTCACAGCAGTGTGAAAGGGCTAGGTGAAAACAATCATGGAGAGCCAAGTGTTTTTGTTTCAACTAGAATTGAAATTAGAAAAGCATGTAGTTCTCTATGTTTGTGTGGTCTAGAGCCTGCATTTCTCTAAAGGATTCTGGGTCACACATTATCTCTCATGTGGGGAAAAGGTAGAAGATGAGGCTGGTGGAATTTGGGTAGCTTTCTAAAAGTGAAAACATTGGCAGCTGCTTTAATTTAAATATTTGAGTTTTTTAAAAAAAAATCTTTGAGGGTTTTTTTTATAAGTTTATGTTTGCAATACATAATGACATTTATCTTGAGGAATTGGTACATGTGTGTCACATTTTAATCAATTTTACTTTCCCTCCCTGCTCTCCAGTACCCTGCCCCTCCAGCTTTCTCTGAGGCTCAGTTAAAGTCATATGTAATATTCCTCTCCCTGTCTATAGTGTATTAACTATGTCTTTAAATTTTTAGCTCAAAGTTTTAAATTAGAAGTTTTCTGACTTTTATCTATAATAGAATCTTAATAATATAGAGTGTTCTAATATATACTGTGTCATAGAAATTCCTTTTTTTTGGTAAAAATTTTGCTGAGTTTAGATTTAACTTTGGATTGAAATGAAATGTGTAACTATAGCATAGTCAGTACTTAAGTTACTAAAATAGACCATTTCAAGAACTTTCATATATTTTCAAGTGATTACTTGATTCTGTAGGAATTATTTGGCAGTACCTTGTACTCTGGAACCTGGTGGTGTAAATTCGGATTGTGGTGCTTCTGTTGAGGAGCTGTCGGACACTGGGCAGGTGAGAGACACCTGTGTCTTCATTTCCTCATCTTCCCAGCGAAGGTAGTAAGTGCTGAACCATGGGGCAGCTGTGAGGCATCAAGAAAGAGTGAAAAGTATAGTATTTGATACAGTGAAACCCTTATATTATTATTTCATATCCTTCTTGGAGTTAATATGTGACTATAAAACAAGACTAATTTGAAATTATTCTGTCACCTGTATCCTTTACTAATTGCTTTTGAAGACATCATTTAGAATGCTTATCTTGGTTTTTGTACTCAGCCGTAGTAAATTACAAGATAAAGCTTGAGCAATAAAAAAGTTGTGTGTGTGTGTGTGTGTGTGTGTGTGTGTGTGTGTGTGTGTGACAGAGAGAGAGAGAGAGAGAGAGAGAGAGAGAGAGAGAGAGACAGAGAGACAGAGAGACAGAGACAGAGAGACAGAGAGAGACACAGGGACACAGAGACAGAGACAGGGAGTGGGGAGCTGAAGGTCAGACCCGGAATCATGTGCATACTAAGCAAGAACTGCACCATATGGGCAACATTCCCAACCTAAAAAGAAGTTACTATTCTCTATCTTTTCAAATTAAAACTTTCAAAAATTTTTTTATTTATTTGGTATAGAGTCTCACTACGCAGCTCAGGCTTACAGTGATCCTCCTGCCTTAGCCTCCCCAGCACTGGGATTACAGGCATGTGCCTCCATGCCCAGTGTCAGTGGCCGGCTTGGGATGGGGAGGGGCCGACACAGCATGCGGTACCAGGGATTGAACCTGGGTACTTGTGTCTGCCAGGCACGTGCTTAGACTGCCAAGCTATCTCCCTGGCCCTCAAATTAAAACTTTAATTGTGACTGAATAGTGTTTCTTGAAATTTTGTAGTTTTGGAAAAAGCACATTAAATAATAGCTTTGGGTAACACTTGCCTTTATTTGAAAAGTTTGTTTTCCATCTGAAATTGGGTATAGCTAAATACAAGTCTAAAAATGCAGTTGCTAGTTATAAAAATGCCGATATGACACAGGTTCCTATGGTGCTTACTAGTCTGTATTGGTTATAGCCTATACCTGTTATAAGCCAGGAATAATTTACATATATGTTCATATTAGCTGGCTCCTGGAAGCAGACTTAGATGTGAGAGTAGTAAAAATGGCAAGGGTGGGCTCGGGGAGATGGCTCAGTAGAATAAGTGCTTGCCTGGTAAGCACAAGGTCCTGGGTTCAATCCCAGGCAGGAGAAAGGCAAAATGTGGTAAATGCCCCTTTTTGAAAGTACTTCATCAGTGCTTGTGATGTGGCTCGGTTTAAGGGCCAGGAGTGAGGTGTTCTTTGTGGGTTGAGTTTAGGCTCGGATGACTTCTTTGAGCCTCAGTTTGAAAGCAGAGGTGATGGACGCACCGCACAGACTTTAGTGTTGTGGGAAGCCCACACGTACTACCAGTAACCGTAGCCTCAAGGCACTGCCCCGCATGCTGGGCACTGTGCTCCACTGTTTCCACATGTCCTCACATTTATTCTTCTGAAAAGCTTCATGAGGCAGCAGTAGTCACCATTTCCATTTCTGGAAAGACAGGCATGGAAAGGGAAGGAACTTTTCGAAGGATTCACCAGAAGTAGCCATGCTAGAATTCAAGCTGGTCCTGCCCCCCACCAACGGGCTTTGCCTATATAATCTTTTTAAATCTTCCATTACCTGGGGCAGCTTAGTTGCTACAATTTAGTGTTTCAAGTTTTAGGTGTAGATAGTAAAAATAACATATGAATTTCCCTTTTTTTTTTTTTTTGTATTTTATTTTCTATCAGGGGTCAAGGCCTCCTTTATTGTTTTTCTCCAGAGTGATTTAGCTATTTGCTTATAGTCAAGAGCACTTTAAAAAATTACAGAATTGTAAAGAAACCAGAGATACTTCTAGGTAATACATTCCGAATTGAAGTTGTGGGCAATACTGGAAGTCCTTTTGACAACATTGTCTTTCATAAGGGCAAAACATTGACGCTGTGTGTGTAGAATTTTCCAGTTGTCATATGAAACTAGTTTTATTACAGTCATGTTTTAGATTAGATTTTGTTTTTAGTCAAACACATCTTAATTTAATTTGTAAAGCCAGAAAGTATGAACATTTACATTTGTGTTCAGTGGGAAAAAGTCAATATAAGATCAATTCTTTCTTTCCATGACCAGCCCCTTCACTAGCAAATACTTTCAATAATCATAATCATAAAGGAATACAGTATCTGTATACAAAGAAATACTTAAAACTTATGGATCAAAAATATCTTTGTTTTGAATTTTAAAATTTTGAAACTTTTCCAAGAGAAGAAATTCTGTACTCAAGTAGTTAGATTCTGATCGGTTAAGTTTTATTGAAACATTGTAGGAAATTCATTCATTTCTCAAAAAATCTTATTTACAGGTGGCCTGTTACATGGGTAATTTTAAATGTCTATATTTACTTTATTTGGAAGTTGGAGTACGTTTCCCCCACTACATAATTCACAAGTGAATGCTGGACCCATTTAATGCCGGTGGAATCTCTCTATTATGTTATACTGGCTCTCATCTTGGGAGCAGAGGATTGTCATGGGATGATCTGTGTCTCCTTCAAGTTCATGTGTGAAGTCCTAACTCCAGGGCCTCAGAGTAGAGACAGGGCATCTCAGGAGGTAATTAAGAGGAGATTCAGATGTGGTCTACACACAGGAAGTTCCATGTGAAGACACGACAAAAGGTGGTTATCTGGGAGCCCAAGAGAGGCCCTCAGCGGAGACTGACCTTGATCATGGATTTCCTGCCTCCAGAATTAGGAGAAAATGAATGTCTGTAGTTTATGTCATTCAGTCTGTGGTCTTTTGTTTTCCCAGCCCAGAAGACAAACAGAGTAGGGGGTGTGGAAATAGACCTGCATTTATGTTAAAAATACAAAGGCAGCAGAAGTTTGCCTTGAGTTTTCTTTCACCTTTTGCTTTATCTTTCCTCTTTTCCTGTTGGCTTCTTGCCATGGGTGAGGATGGGCCTGGATTATCTCTAGAGGGCTCTGTGCGTCTTAGGCTCCAGGTAAAGTTAGGGACTGTGTAAGGTGGATAGCTGTAACCATGTATGCTAGGTGGTGAGTGGCTGATGCTCCCTTAATTCACTTAATAAATAGGAGCTTCGTGAATAGATGGATGGACTTTGTTTGATGACCGACATGAACGTTCTCAAACCAGGAACAGAGTCTGACACATGGTAATTACTCTAATAGTACTGAGTATCCTGGTTTAATAGGTAGAGTTAAATCTAAGTGAATGGCTTACTGTAGGAATTTTAGACAGTGTAAGCAAGTAGAGCAAGACACTTCAGCACTTGGGAATGTGCTCCCTTTCTGTGGTTTGTTATGTGCATGGGGAGATAACAGTGGGACCCTGAGAGCCCACTCCTAGGAGCAGACAGATCTATGTATGGCATCCTTTTTTTCCAGTATTGCATAAATATTTTAAAATATCCCACTGTTTTAGTTTATAAGGGCTCCCCGGCAATGGAAACCCAGGTCTCCTCCTTTGAGAAGCCAAGGAGGCTGTGGGAAGAGATAGATAACCTTTGGGCATTGAGCTCATTTAGGAGTTGAAGGTAGCCTCTGTACCTCTTATTTATACCCCCATCATACCTATGTGGTAAATGAAGTGAGTAGTGTGAATGTGGGAAGGCAAGCAGTGCAGTCCGCATAACCTCCGCAGTCGGGCCTCCAGCAGAAAGAATGGCTGTGTTAGGGACCTGTTCAGCAGAATGACAGCAGACTCGCTCCTTTCATCCCTGCTACCTGCTCCAGCCAGCTCTCTACTAAAAGATGGGGGTAAAGCATGTATGGAGTGGGGGTAAAAATTTTATTTATTCATTAAACTTATATATAGTACTCAGTATGCTCCTGGCACAACTCTAAGTGTGTTTTCATATTTATTCATCTGTGACCTTCACTATAACCCTGCTAAGGAAACCTTTGTTCTGGGTCACACAGCGAGGGTGTGGCAGGGTGGCTGCGGAACCCCAGGGAGTGTAGGGTAGGCTGATTTTTATGGGGGCCAAAAAAAGGGAATCCTTGGTTTTGGAGAGTGATGTGTGTATAAATAATGCTAATTTGTATAGAAATTGAGGAAAACAGCCTATTCTCATGTTGACTTGACCTCAAACTCCTCCTATTTTATAGCTCTCCCACCTTTTCTGCGGTATGACATCAGTGTTATGGTCACCTCAGAGGGAGCTGTGCTTCTTAGGAACCCGACAAGCAATGTGTTTAGCATGAAATGTTGTTCAGAGGCAGCTGGAGGAAACAGGCGCAGGGAGCGGGAGGGCAGCGCTCCTCAGGGACCCTCTAGATAAGGCATTGACATTCTGTAAGTTCTTTAACAAATGAACGTGGTGCTATCTGTGCTACTTTCAAGGTTGTGGAGAAGACAGAACATGAACTGGAGCATGGAACGTAAAATACAGTGCTGTAAGATCAACACAGCTGGCTCTCACATTCTTTCATGTGATTCATTTTCAAATGAGGTTGAGTCTCTCTGTTCCAAATGAGAGTGACCTGCTGGCCTGTCCCCTCCTCAGATGCCTTTTCCAGTCCTAGAGGGCACTCCAGGGGCTTGTCAGGCCATAGGAAGAAAGCCAGTTCTCTGTTCTGAGTACCAGGGAATCGAGGCCCAGGAACAGTGCATGGCTTTCCTGCCGCTGCTCAGTGACACTTCCACTCTCTGTGCGCCTCCTGGAAAAACCACCTATCCTTTTTAAGCCCTCTGGAAAGCTGACATTTCCTGTCACAGTGGGCCCATTACTTTAGTAATGCCCATCTCCTACCTAGTGTGTCTAAAGCTTCTAGGCAAGGGGGCTTCCTAGGTGTGACCGCTGCAGTTGCCCAGACCTGGCGCTCAGAAAGGCCCTGCTCTGGGGTTTGGCTGTATTGTTCTCATGCTGAAATTCTGAACTGCTTTTGAGCAGACTCCCTGAGCTTTCATTTTTTAATGGATCTTATAAATTAAGTATCTGATCCTCACTTCTGCTGGTGGTGGTGGTAGTGGTAGTGGTAGTGGTAGTGGTAGTGGTAGTGGGGTGTGTGTGTATGTGTGTAACCAGTCAACAGGTTTAAAACATTATGTATAAAGTTGTATATACTGTATGTTAGTATTTCTATATTTACTACTCACAGCTGTCTTCAGGAGTGGAGGTTTATCCCTGTTATACAAGGAAGAACAACAAGGCTAAGATGGGGTTGGGGGTGTAGCTCAGTGGCACAAGAGCCTGCCTGGCAAATGCAAGGTTCTGAGTTTGATTACCATACATATCCCCCCCAAGCTCCCCAAACAAAACAAAACAAGACAAAAACCAAGGCTAAAACCAAGGCTAAGGGCTGGTGAGATGGCTCAGTGGTCTAAAGCACCTACTTAGAACAAGCTAAGCTCTGCACAGGGACCACGGTTCAATCCCCCAGCACCACATGCTGGCCCACCCGCCCCCTGGTGGGCTGAGCTGGCCACACACTAAATAAATAAATAAATATTAAAAAAAAAAAAAAAAAAAAACAAGGCTAAGCTGATCTCCTGAAGATCCCACACATTGTGAGGGCAGAGTGGAAGCCCTAGAGGAAGGTGTCGCCTGTGCGCCCAGCCTCCCTCCTTGGCCTATGCTGGTCTATATCCTGTATGTCTCTCCAGGCCAGAGAAAGGAGCTGGTTGCAGCCTTTGTCTTGTGGGTTGCGAATGAGAGAGCTGAAGTGCTTAACCTGGCTATTGGCAGCCATTAAATATGTTATAAACACCCCTGAATTTTTATTTATTTATTTATTTATTTATGGTGTTGGGAATCAAACTTGGGACCATATCCTTGCCAGGTAGGCACTTGTACCCCTGAGCTATATACCCAACCCAGCTTTTATTTTTTAATTTTTATTTATTTATTTTTGTTTTTGTTAATTTTAAAGATGGTTAATTTGATCTTTTCGTGTGGGATATTGGGGATTGAACCCAGGGCCTTGTGTATGCTGTGCAAGTGCTGTACCTCAGTACCTTGGTTTTTTTTTTTTGTGTGTGTGTGTGTGTGTGTGTGTGTGTGTGTGTGCACTTTTGAGACAGGGTCTCACTGTAAAGGCCAGACTGGCCTTGAATTTGCTATTGGGCTAGGATGGCCTCGAACTCTGCTCCTCCTGCTCCAGCCTTTTGAGTGCTAGGATTACACTTGTGCACCACCACACCTGGCAACCTTTGGTCCTTCTCTAAAAGGTAGTTTGATATAAGATTGATTTATATAGGGCCTTTACTCCATAGATCTGGTGACTGAACCCAAGTGTGATGTGGTTTATACAAAACAAAACAAAACAAAATCCTAAGAAACATTTGTAAAAAGAACGTATTTGAGTTTGAACTCTGAATTGGAGGCAAGTTTGTGATTAGAACTGCTGTATGCTTGCTTTTGTTTCAACATGCGTTTGTGACTTTCTCTTTTCTTTTTCTTTTTTTTTTTTTTTCACATATGGAATAAAGACATAATGGTTTTGCCAGTTAGGTACTTGTACCCCTGAGCTATATACCCAGCCCAGCCTTTATTTTGGTTTTGAAATTGTTCTAATGATGAATGTTGGAGGAGAAAATGCAGTTCACACCAGTAAGAACCCAAAACTTTATGCTTGGTCTCCCTTTCCATTTTCTCAGCCTTTGTGATCAGAGTTCAGCTTTTAACATTTTTTTATCCAAGTGTTCATTAGTGAATTGTTTCATGGTTGCCATGCATAGAAATAGAAATTTCCTATTTAGAGAAAATTCTTCAAAAACCAAAGATTTCTGATCCTGATATTTTTAAACTACATTGTGGTGCAAGTTCTAACAACATCTTATATTTAGGCAGAGCTTTTAGTCTGTAGTGTAATTAGATATTTGTCATAGAAAAATGTGTAAAAGAAGTGTATCAGGCAGAGAGAATGTTGGCCTGAGAGCCGGAGGGAGCCTGAAGACACAAGTAGACACAAAACAAGTATGTAGAGGCAGGCACAGAATTCAGGAGTGAAATTTCTTGTTCTGTTTACTTTACTAATTTAGCAAATATTCACTGAGGCTCTCATAATACCAAATAAAAGAGACTCTTCTCTTAATTCCCAAGGTTAGATTGTAGTGGCTGCATCAAGACCTAGAATTGCAGATTTATATCGACACAGTATTTTAATTTGAATGACACATATCCAAGATGTCATAATCAATTGGACTTTCTTCATCAAGGTTGAATCTGTTGAATTTCTTTCAGAAGAAGGGAAAAAAAGGACAAAAGATGTGGAACAGCTTTCTCTTGGTAACTAAACTGTTGAATATATTTCATTAAGGAATTCTTAGGAAAGCAGCCTTTTCCAAAGGACCCCCAGAAACACTCAGGAAACAAGAGCACAGAGAACAGCCCCCTTTCTACTCCTCACCTGCGTCCTTGAAAACTCAATTAGTGAAGTTCATGCCCAGAATCTGTCAGCTAGGTTGTAACCGGAGAGTGCTAATGGCTCAATTCTTTAGTTATCAAAATGTCACTTCATATTAAATGAATGAACTCTAAGTACCCATATGCTAATTGGATTTATTACTTACATGTTGGCTGTGATCGTTATTAGACTGAGTATGAACTTTACCAAATGACTTTACAAATTCCCCTTAATTCTCCGAGTTAGGATGGCATTGGGACCACCTTTCACAGGGATACTTTAACTTCCAACTAAATCATCTAAAGTAAAAACTGAAAGTTGAGAAAAGCTGAAAGTTGAAGAATTTGTGTAAGCCAAGATCATGAGGGCTACTCCAAGGATTTTATTACTTTGGGGCTGAACTACCATATTACTGAAACTTTTTGTCCATCAGACAGATCTAAGTTTCTTGCATTATAAATGAGTGCAGACTGGCTTCAGATCTGAGGAAAGAGAAATGAAGAGTAAAATAGCTCTGTCTAGGATAGAAATTGAAGAGCAGCGATTGGACACTGTTCTTTAAACCAAGTGACAACATAACCATATTTGAAACCCACTCCTAGAAGAATTCCAGTACACTTTTGGAAATGGCATGAAGTATATGGCTTCATAGCCACCTTTGAGATATACTAGTATCCACCTACACTATTTTGGAATGAGGGGAGTCAGAAGAAGCAGCTCTTTGATTCCTGCTGGCCTGTGTTTCCTTTAAGTAACCTTGAAGGTGAGGACTTTTGGCCTGTGGAAGTGGCTTCAGGGAAATTCCAAGGAAACCTGCTGAATGCAGACTGTAGACCATTATGGGAATGTGTTTAGACTTCTGATATTATCTAAGGAACTACTGACTAGTGGATACCATGAATGTATTGGGAGAAGACATTTATCAAACAACTTTAATTGTTAAGATGTTTTGCACTCTTAGTAATTTCCCCCCAATTTTTTTTTTTTTTGTGGAACCGCGGATTGAACTCAGGCCCTTGTGCTTGCTAGGGAAACACTTATTCTACTGAGCCATCTCCCCAGCCCCACCCCCAATTTTTAAATATGCCTAGAATCCTCAAAAACGACATCTATCTGTTTTCTCTAGCCCTCTGAGAGGTCTTAGTCCTAGGCCTTTGGTATTTCCTTCCCCCCTTAGAAATGGGAGTATGGTAGAGGTGGGGCCTTGGAGGAAGGATAAAAGGTGGCTTGGTAGAGATAGGTATTTGTGAGGCATAAAGTTTTACCATTTCCTATGGTCTGGATGTTTGTCTCCATCCAAATTCGTATGTTGAAATCCTGATGCCATGGCGATAGTATTGCAGAGGGCTTTAGGAGGTAGTTTGATTGTGAGGGAAGAACCTCTGGGAGTAGACTAGTTCCTTTATTAAAGAGACTACAGAGGACTAGCCAACTCCTCCTGTTTTGTGTGGACACAGTGAGAAAAGGCCATCTTAAGAACATAGGACCTCACCAGACACAGAGAGGACCAGTACCCTGATCTTGGCCTAGCTGACCTCCAGAACTGAGAGGAATACATTTTGGTTGTTTATAAGCCATTGCATCTAAGGGCCTTTATGATAGCATCTCCAATGGATGAAGATGCAGTTCTTCACTAAGGTCGTAGGCAGTAGGCCATAGGGCACCATCTAACTGTACCCCACATAAGAGCATCAGCTAGACAGGAACCCCTTTGAGTAAAATGTGTCCTCGCACAAGCCTAAGGTACTTTTAGCTGAATGCTTCCTTTCTTCTCCTGCCTTAGTATGGATCTGTGCTTGTATTTTGTTTGATATTTTACTATAACTTTTTCTGAGAGTTTTTGTGGCAACCTTGACATTATGCAGAAGGCAGAAATGGAATGTTTAGGAAACAAATTTGGTCCCCCTTGGGGTGCTGCTGCTGACTTCCCATGAGCTCATTTACCTCCTGACAACCTACTGCTCCCTTGGCAGTTACACAATTAGCATATTTCCTCAGAATGTAAATAATTTTAAGAATATTCAGTACAAATCTACCAAGAAAGTGAAGAAATCTACCGCCGCCCTGGATACTTTTTTCTCTTTGAACTCCTAGGTACAGACACAGTTGATATCCATGTGGATCACACCGTTGTCTTTTTTTCCTCTAAAGAAATAGGTCTGATCTTGCTAGCAAGATTAAATTATCCACTAAATGCATTTTTTTGGGCTTGCTTTCATGCGGCTTATTAATTATTTCCATTTTACTGTTCATTCTTTCAGAAAAAGAGAAAAATAGCTATAAGGTTGTTCACTCATTCAGTCAGTTCAGCAGAAATTCATTGTACAACTGGTGGGTTTACCATGCTGGACACATAGAGATAAAAGGCCAAATGCTTGTCCTCGAGGAATGCTTTTACGTTAGGACCTTCTGGCTCAACAGGAAAGAGCACCCTTAAGCATACATTAAAATGGTGGCCTTCTTTTAAAATTGTATCCTTATTTTACATTTTAGATCTTGTAATTTTTTTTTTTACTAAGATTATGAAGTATTTTTAAATTAGGTATTGTGGTACACACCTGTAATCCTCCTGCTCTGGGAGGCTGAGCCAAGATTGCAAATTTGAGCCCAGTCTGGCCAATTTTGTGACTTAGCAAAACCTTGTCCCAAAATAAAAAAAAGGTCTGGAACATAGCTCAGTGAAAAGGCCCTGAGGTTCAACCGTCAATACCACCACCACTTAAGAATACATTTAAAAAAAGAGGAAGATTGTGGAATATTTTATATTGTTACAGCTTTGCAATAAAATCAAAATACTTCTGATTCCTAGACAAGGTACACAATCTAACTTTGCTTCCTATGGCCTTCCTCCATTAATTGTGTTTTTGATTTAACTTGATCATATTCATTGGCTTTCTCAGAAGGCGTTTGGTTTCCTTTACTTTAGATCTAATTATTTAGTAAGCCTGCTGTTCTGGCAGTTTCTTCTCCTCATGTCATGTCGATTCCTGTGGATTCCTGTGGGTAGCTCCCAACAGTATGAAAGAATCCAAAGCTTGAATCTCTGCTTCGCTTGGCAGAGTCATCATTGGAATAAATGTTTAATAGAAATTGTTTCAACCTGATATGATATATTTTCATAGGTTACATAGCATTCACTCACTATTCTCATTTTGGAGGAAGCCTGAAGGATGGTATGGTTGATAGGCATCATGAAGGTCTAGTTGGATGTTCAAACCATCCTAGGTGTGCTTTTCTGCTGCTGCTTACAGTGTATCTAAAGGCTCAATGAAAGAAGAGATACTGATGTCCTACACCATGAACTCTGTTGTTGTCTCCCTCTCTCGGCTGGAGAAGAAATGAGGATTGATAATGGGAACAAGAAGATGTATATAATTTCCTTTTTTGTGTATATTTGGCCTAAAATCATGGGGGAGACATATGCACCTCAACATTGCTTTGAATATATTGGTCTTCAGATCCCAGGAATGGAAATGCAACCTTTACAAACTGGAAAATTAGGAAACATGATACAGTACATGAAATCAGCACATGAATTGTGAAATGTGAGAAGAGGTGGTAACTGTTTTGCAGTAAAGATCATGAGCAGTTCATAAAGACAGAAACTAAACACATGGAGAAACTAAGAGAAAAGCCTGAGGACAGGCAGACTTGTACCTGCCACATTTTCATCTCTAGGTGGCTTTGCTCCTGAGTGATAAACAGGGAGCCTAATTCAGAAAAACTTTTAAGAATAGGTACTTTTAAAAACAACAACAAAATTTGGAACATTGGACACACCAATTTTGTACTATATTGATGGCTTTTTTGATAATCTTCTTTAGTTTATAACTATTTCCTGCTGTGGTTTGCGATCAAGGGTGAAATGCTTGGGCACTAGCCTGTGGTGCTATTGGGAGCGGTGGGCTCTTCAGGAGGTGAGGCCTAGCAGAAGGAAGAAAAGTTGTTGGGGGCAGCTCTTGAAGGAGATACGGGGATATTGATCCCTTGCGGTCTTTCTCTGCTTCCACCCTGAAGTGAACAGCTTTTCTCTGCTGTCTGGTGCACTTACTGTGAGGTGCTGTGCTGCCTCAGGCCCAAGACCACCAGGCCTAGAGCTTCACAGTGTACCAAAACCTCTGAAACCACAAGATGAGATAAATCTCCCCTTTGAGCTATTTATCTTGGGTATTTGTCATAGTAAGAGGTAACCTACTAATGTCACACCTTCTTTCTATGTTTTTCACATTGTGAATGTAAGTTTCAGTTGAGTTAATTATTCTCCAATGCAGTATAAGGAAAAGTCCAGTTGAATATGATCAACATATTTTTATGCTGGATAAAAAAAAATGTAATAAAAACTCAGAGGTGGTAGCACATGCCTGTAGCTGTATCACTCTTGGAGACAGACAGAAGGACCAGAGGTTTGAGCTCTGACCAATTTAGTGTGATACTTACTAATAAACAAAATAAAATAAAATAAAATAATGAAAAAAGGCTGAGCATATACTTCATTATGAAGGTGTTGGTGTTTGCTTTGGCAGCACATACACTAAAAAAATGTGAAGAACTTGGGTTTGATTCCAAGTGGGAAGAAAAGAAGATAGACAAAAAAGTATAATAAAAATGTCTTTGTTCATTTTTGCTTGCTATTAGAAAGTACATGAGGCTGTTTTTTTTTTTTTTTTTTTTTTTTTTTTGGCGGAACTGAGGATTGCACTCAGACCTTGTGCTTGCCAGGGAAATGCTTATTCTACTGAGCCATCTCCCTGGCCCCCTGGGTATTCTTTAAAAAAAAAGGTTCATAGTTCTGGAGAAGCAGCAGTGTGGTGACAGCATTTGCTTACTTTGGGGAGGGCTGTTTGGCTGCATCAGAACATGGCAGATGCCCTCCTGGTACGAGTACATGCAAGAGGGAGAGCACATGGTGGGATAGGAAACCAGAGGGATTCAGGGGTGAGGTCTACAGTTTTTATAACCTGCTCCCATAGGAACTAATGGGCCATGCAAGGCTACACAAACTGCTTCTGAGCACAGCTCTTGCATGACCTAAGGATCTTTCACTGGATCCCTCCTGTTAGAGGTTCCCCACCTTACAGCATTATTGAGGTAAGGACCAAGTTCCCGGCACATGATTCCCTCGGAACTCACATTATCTCTGAACCACAGCAAGTACCATCTTCTAATAAGATGTAGAAAAGAAGCTGAATAAATGATCAATCAACAAATATATAGTAAGGTTCTGGCTTTTAGTATTGTTTTTGCAAGAATCACACTCATTTGGTATCTGTATTTACCTTTAGACTTACTATCTGTGATCATAGATAGGGAGATCATTAATCTATAATTTTATTATATTTTGTACCCTTACAATGTGTGATGTAGCACTTCCGAGTCTGAATGTTAGAACACCGAAGCAGATCCTAGACTTCTCTGAGGCAGTCCCAACTGACTACCTACAACTGGTGCTGGAAGTCTGGTTTAGGGGCCAGATCTGATGTTGTGGTATAGATGAGATTGGTGGGTGGTGGTGCTTTTGGTGTTGGTTTGATGGGCTTTGCTACTTTATGGGAAGTTGAACTCCATCTTCTTAAACGCTTTTTTTTTTGTTTACCTTTTTTAAAAATTAATTTTATTGAGAAATAGCAATGAGACAGTTTCAAAACCAATTAATATTACAGTTTCAATAATTAATACATTGCATATTGTTGTCTTCATAGTGGTTATTCATAGTACAAGATGCAGACATGATATCCTGTCCAAACACTATTAGTAAAAATCTTTCTTATCATTGAATTAAGAGAAAGTAGCTGTATATCTATCCTAACTATTTTGTATATACAGATACAAAATGGTCCTTCATTTGTATCCCCTTTTTTTTGGTTTAGTTTTGTCAGAGATAAGTATTCCATTGCCATTTAAATATTGTAGATGTGTGAATTCAGCAAAATAATCCAATATACTCCAGTGGTCCATAGTAGTAGTGGCTTATTCGTAGGACTGGCAATGTCAGAAGTTGACTTGAGCCCTTTATAGCTCAGCATATTAATAATGCTTTACTTTTCATACCTCGTTATTATACTTTTCTGTTGGATGGTTAAGACCAAGATGGTTAAGCAAGACCTCTATAACAAGAAGTGTAACTTTTATATTTGACAAGGTCAATCAAATCCCCTCAGGATTTACCCTGAAACCCTGTATAGCAGTTTGTAGATAGTTTGTCAGTGTCGGCCATGTGGATGAGTCACAGCCATTGCTTGACCACGTAAATTCCAAAAAAGATTGAGGTGGCCAGTGAGGGCTCTTGAGCAGGTGTAGCCCTTGCAACCATTAGCACCTTCCCCTCTGGCCATTTGGTCTTTCAGAAAGCAGTGACAGTTCAACAACGTCTCTGTTGGTGTGACCTCCACTTGGCCTTCCCTGGAACCTTGCTAAGCCAGTGGTGAGCTTAATGGAACCTTTTTCTTTGGAGTAATAGGCCATTTATATAACTTTTCATATAGTGTTTTAAAAAAATTTTTTAAGGAAGGAAGAGATCTGGTTAAGATTCTTGCTCAGTCAGATGGGCTAAAATAAAACAAATTTCTTTGAACAATTTGATCCAGTGCCTGATTAACTGTAGATACTTAATCCTGTCTGGAGCTTAAATTTCTTGAAACAAGGCACCCTCAACCTCCATCTTGGAGCATTCTTTGGCAGCAAGAGGGCCTCTAGTTGAGTGGGAGCCCTGAGTAGAGTGCGGGGCTTTGGCACGACACTGGCCTGCATTCCTCCATTTGAGGAGCCCACAGCACCCTGATCAACAAGTCATGTGATCAGGCATCCTCTGCTTTCCATGCTTCTTGGCACAACCTGGGAAAGCACTTAAGACTGAGCAGGAGTCAGCCATCCCCTCCTGTGAGATTTATCCCCTTGCTGGGTAGAAAGCAAGGGGTGCTTTATCAGATTCTTTGCCACTCTTCAGATTTATTGTATACACAAAGACTTCTTTGGTTGTGCTTGAGCTGAGTGTCAGATTGGACTGTGTGTTTCACAGTGGAACAGGTATGTTGTGTTTGTTTAGAGTGGTACAGAAGAATTGGCTGTTTCCTTTTCTGTCACTGCACATGTGGTGGATATTATTCAGAACTGTCACATACTGGTCATCGGCATAAGAGCAGCTCTTAGACGGTAAAACTGGGAGTGCAAGACATAAAGCATTTGATAGAGCCTGATCTATAGTTTATCTTAAACACTGCACTCTAGATCCTTAAAGAACAGGGACTATATCTGTTCATGTCAGCCTCTGCTGAAGCCCCACAGGTGTGTGTGATGTGGGCAATCCTTGACATTCCTTTATTGAAAGTCTTCAGTTTTCTCTGCCTGCATTATATCAGCACACCTCCCTTTCCTTTGATCTCATTTGCTTAGCATCATTTTGGAATGCAGCAGATTGTATCATCTCAGTATTTATATTTTAAATCATATCATAAATCTAAGCATAGATCATGGAACAGTGAATTAAGAGAGAAAAGGGGAAAGTGTTGACATAGACTACGCATTTGCCAACTTTTCTCTCTGTGTGTATGCTTCTAGAATATAGTTTGGCTTAGTTAAAGCTTTGTTCCAATTATAAACACATTAATGGAACCTTGAAGTTATAGCCTGAGGATAATTAAAAGTCACTGGGAGAGAACTCTAACCATTTATTCATTTGTTAACTCAAACAATTTATGTGTTCAGTGTTGTATTCGGCACTGGGATACAATGAACCAGACATACTCAATTTTGTGTTCCTGGGGCCAAGAGTCATTATGACAGGATGTGACTAAAAAACAGTTACGAAAGAGAATGGGCAAGGGATGAACTAGAGTTTCTAGCACAGAGAGCAGTGTACTGGAAGGCTTTGGAAGTGGGAGAAGAGCAGAATGAACAGCCAATGGGAGGAACAAGAAAGACACGAGAATGGCCCATGTGTGAGATGGGAGGAGGGGGCCGGAGAGAGTGAGCCTGGTGAAGAGTTGGAAGCCTTTTATTGTCTTCGGACTTTATCTTAGAGGAAAGGACTATTGTAGGGTTTTGATCTGGAGAAATGTGACCAGATTTGTAGTTTCAGAAAGATGTCAGTGTTACGGCAGTGGACTGGGGAGAGATGGGAAGGGTAAAAGGGAACAATGGTGGTGCTACCCAGGATGATAGCTCTGGATTAGAAAGGGGTGGAATTTGAGAGATGTTTGGGAAATAAGATTTGCCAAGTGAAGGGTAATCAAGGGTGAGTTCTGGGAGTATAGGGTAGTCAAGCAAAACCTTACGCATGGATGGATTTAAGACCACTGATTACAAACATTACTGCATACTTGTTGGTTATCCATACTGATATTTTATTAGTCAAGTCAGAGAATCTACACACTTTTCCAGCTCCACTGTTGCCAGTACTTTTTTGTTGTTGTTGGTGGTGAGTGTGGTGCCGGGAACTGAGTGCAGGGCCTTGCACATGCTAGGCTAGCACTTGTGCCGAGTTGCACCTGCAGCTTTCCAGAATCATCTCGGTTCAGACTTTACCTTCACTTCTGTATTTTCTAGTCTCAGAACATTGAAATTGTGAAAGTCATAATGAAGCAGTCAAAAGCCCCATTCTGATCATCTGACAGCTCCTGAATGTCTTCTGCGGTACAAGTGTTGGGGTGCAGACAGCCTCGGCCCATCTCAAGACTCACAGCCTCCAGAGTTTGCTGGAGCCTCAAGTGATATTTGTCATCTTGTCCACAGACTTTAAACTCCAAAACTAGATATAATTATTGATTCTGGTGCTTTCTGACTTCTTTCAGGTATTACTAACATATGAACAAAAATTGCAATTTTTTAAAATATACAGAATTTTAAAGATTTACTGCATTCTCATGTGCTTTCTTTGTGCTTTAGGTGAAAACTTTTCCTCCAGAAGAATTATTTTTTTCTGTTATTAAAATTTTGATTCTTATATATACATACCTCTATCAAAATAGGGTTTGATAGGTCTAAATTTGTTGGAAATTTCTTGTGTAGACTTGTTTGGTTTAGTAGGTCCAGCTACATTAGAGTTTATTTTTAGCACAGCTGTCCCCGAGACTTGTCTACCCTATCCAGACTCTTATTTTTCTGTTTATTCTCTCTCTACTTTCTGCTCCTTATACAGTTATGTTGTTTCTTTTTTTAAAAAGTGAGGAGCATGTTTGCGACTTTATGATAATAGAGAAATTATGTAGTCTGCTAAGAAGAATGATTATTGTGTCAGAAATGTCGTTGCTATCTTTAGAAGAAAAGCAGCACGGGTAAGCCAGCACGACTCACCGTACCTGAAACCTCCATCTATGCCACTTGGTGAGAGGATGTTGTGCTTGTGTTGGGAAGGTAGACACACCCATGAGAGGCATGGAGGGCTTGGATCTGCTGTGATGCCAAGGGTGCCCGAGCCTTGGAGCACTCTACTGGGTTGTCCAGTGGCACCACCAGTAGCACAGACATATGTGAGAAGGGAAAAGAGATCAGTTGCCAATTACCCATTCAGGCATTTATCTTCCCAGAACTGAGAACTCTGAAATAATTTTCTCAGCATTCACTGGAGTTTTAAATCAAAGGCTATGGAATAACTTCTGAATGGACTTAAGTTGTTGTAAGTAAATAAGTACTTGGGACCATCTCCATGAGGATAGTTTGTTTCATTAAATGAACTCGTGAAATAGGCTGTTAAAATGGCCCTCTTTTAGTGTGATGCCCCTTGGCCTATAAATGGAAAAGTGCCTTTGCTCCTGCCCTATGTCATACTCATGTCCATGAGGCTGGTGTCCTGGTAGTTTGTATTTCTCTGTGGTTTCCCCCAGGTATCCTGGTAAGTATGCTTAGATCCTCCTGAGAATATAGTCCAGGAGGGGCAGCCAGTAACTGTTGACTTGTGCTTTAGCTTTGGTTGAGAAACAACAATTCTCCTATTTCAACAGAGAATTAATTTAGTGTTGATACAAGAAATCAGGTCTTTGTTTGCTTGTCCATCGATGCCCTCTGTTAAAGAAAACAAACAAAGCAACCAACCAGCCAACCAACAAACAAACCAACAACCCAGAGCTTCCTCGCGGCCCTTGTGTTTTCATATTCAGCAGTTTGGGAAATGTTTTCTTTTTTTTTTAAATTTTTTATTT
>NW_004524744.1:917090-917709 GCF_000260255.1 Octodon degus
TGTGGTGCTGGGGGATTGAACCGCGGTCCCTGATGCTTTTGCTAAGCTTGTTCTAAATAGGTGCTTTAGACCACTGAGCCATCTCTCCAGCCCGGGAAATGTTTTCTTGATAAGAAACCTCTGGCAGGACTCGTCCCTCCAAATCTCTTCTTTCACCACCTTGAACTTGGCAGCTCCTGCTCTTTTACTTTGTGGACTCTACTCAGACAAGAACAAAAGAAAGGGGTAGTGACCTGGCCATTGTGGGGAGCTCTGTGGCATGGTACCTGGGTGAAGTGGACAAGGCAGTGGCAGGAATGCAATTGAAGCAACATTCCAGGAGGTCCACAGTTGGCATGGGGAGCTGCCAGTAGCAGATGAGGCATGAGATGACCTGGGAGCTGGGATTCTTAGACCCACTTTTATGTTTGTGTAAACTACTGTTGCGTTGACTCCTAACTTTCTTAGCTTTTTTAAGACCCTTAGGTGTACTCTGAAGATTCTATTCTGCCAGAAGTTTGGTTTAGATGGCTCAAAAGAGCCTTTTAAGGGGGCTGGAGAGATGGCTCAGTGGTCTAAAGCACCTACTTGGAACAAGCTTGGCAAAGCACAGGGACCGCAGTTCAATCCTCCAGCACCA
>NW_004524744.1:917809-921892 GCF_000260255.1 Octodon degus
AAAAAAAAAAAAAAAAAGAGCCTTTTAAGCCCATGATTCCATTATTCTGTCTAAAGGGAGAAAGGAAGAGCAACACTAATAGTGGCTCACCTGATGAATAGTAACAGGCCTTCAGACTGTTAGCTCTGTGGTGCCTCTCACCTGTGTTTTTTTTTTTAACCTCTTCATCTTGTGTGTGTACTTTTTAGTATTCAGCCTGGAAAATTCATGAACTGTATGTCTGAGAGGGTGTAGTTGACCATGCTGATGCAGATGTTTAGGTTTCTTCTTTTTTCTATTTTAATGAAGTTTTATAATTCTTTTCTCAGGAATGATTAGCTCAAAGTCATGATTCCATTACAGGTGTTCACACAATGTGGGCTCTTTGACAGTTTCCTATAGAGCATAACTAGCAAAACTGTCTTTTAACTGTTGTATTAGGCGGACCTGTGATGTGTGTTATTTAGAGTGCTGTCCCTCGTCCCTCTCTTGTGCCTTGAACTTCCTTACCCACCTGCACCCTTCTCATGGTGAAGACCTTGGCCTTCACAGTTTTCCTTTCATCTGCTTCCCATTCACTCAAGTTTACTTCTCTGTCATTTGTCCTTCCTTTACTTGTCAAAGGGATATTACTGTGGCTTCTAAGTGCTAGGCCTATAATCATGTCATTTTTACTTGTAGGGTTAGTTTTGGGCTCTGGGAAGCCATTGATCCATTACTTGGCAGTGAGAGAAGAAAAGTGGAGAGCCTGAGACATTCCCAAGAAAATTGCTCCTCTGTTTTCTTCCTCCTGCCAGAATCACTCCTTTCACAAGCAAGAACTCTAGAGGTGTTTCTGTGAGATTCGGTCCATGCATGGCTTTACTACTGATTTAAAGCCTTGAAGTCTATGTGCGATTTACCAATTTTGATAATGTAGTCATAACATTTTAAACATCCCAGGTAGGATAATAGGTGTTTTATTTGCATTATATCATTTAATTGGGGAAGGGTGCTGGGGATTGAACCCAGCCCTTCCTCATGCTAATGAGTTTTGTGTTCTATTATTGAATCCCTCATTTAAGTTTTTGAAACAGCCCTCTGCAGGGAGTGCTATTATCTCCACTTTACAAATGAGGAATCCCAAGGTTTTAAAGTTAAACCACTTACTGACAATCATTTAGCTAAGTGGTACAGATGAGATTTGAATTCTCCTGTCCGAGTTCAGAGTCTGAGAATAATGCTCTTTTTCAGTCCTAATCTTGACAGCCCCAAAGGTGGAGTGCATGTAGACAGAGTTCATTCTCTGGAATCATTGTACTGTCAGGTAAGAGATTGGGCTGACTGTATTGGCCATAAATGTACCACAACACACCGGATTGTAAAAGAAAACAAAAGCTAAGAACTTCTTCCCACTTGTAAATTTAAATAAATCTTAATCAACCTTACAGACATCTTTGATAGGGAATTTATTTCTAAAAGTCTTGCTGTTCTGGTTAATCTTTCTTTTTCATTCTTGCCTTTTTCCTTTTACCTGCTTATGTGTTCCCTCTCCTTTAAAAAAATGCTCCAGTGTACCTTCTAGGTAGGAGTTTCAGGTGCATACTTGAATTATTTATTGTGACTGGCCTATGTTTTGGCAGTGAATTTGTAGAGAACTTTCTCATGGGGACACTGTCTACAATTATTAATGATGGCTACCAGCTGATCTGAGGAGGAAGCTTAAAATCACTTGCGCTGTTTCTTGCAAAATTCAGGATAGACTCATAAATGTAAGAGATGAAGGCAAAGTTTTCCTGGAGATATCCTGGCTCCCAGGAGGCTGCAGCCCATGTCAGAAGCTAGGTCACATGCAATAATTTCATCATGAGCTCTAGAAGAGGCTTTTTTAAAAAGTGCATATGTTAGCAATAGAAACTTCTATGTTGTTTCTATCACTATTGTTTGTTCCAACTAGATCAAATCTTTTTTTAAATTTTTAAAAAATTTATTTATTTGGTACAGGATCTCACTACACAGTTCAGACTTGTAGTGATCCTCCTGTCTCAGCCTCCCCCGCCCTGGAATTTCAGGTGTGTGCCACCATGCCCAGTAAGGGCCAGCACTGCATGTGGTACTGGGGATCAAACTGAAATCCTTGCTCTTGCCATACAGGCGCTTAGGCCAGCCTTAGATGAGATCTCAATGGCAGCACTATGTCGTAGCTTTTGGGCAGGTTGTATATTGCACAACTCTAGGGAATGCCATTTACTGTTCTGTACAATTGCACTAGAAGGTACATACATTGATTTTCATTATTTACATTAACTAACAAATACTGAGGTGTTGAACCTAGGGGAAATACAGGCTTGGGATCCTTGAGCTTCTGATCTCCATATTTGCATCATTGATCATATATAGCCTTGTTTCATGTGTGTTTTTGTTTAAACACATTAAATGCATATCGTTAAATGATTAACACTGAAATCACAGCAAGTGATGCTGTGGAATGCCCACATGAAGTGCATCTAACGTGCTTACTTTCTCCAGAGACAACTAGATCAAAACCTTTGTACTCAGGGACACCATACAGCAGTCAGCAGCAGGCACGGGAGCCTTTGGGACCCGTAAAGTTACCAACAAAATGCACCTTGAGACCAGAATGTTAAGGGGGATACGTCAGATGCATGGCTGAAATGTTGTGTGGTTTCTTTTCTCTCTCTCTCTCTCTCTCTCTCTCTTTTAAAAATCTTTTTCCTTCTTTCCTTTTCCCCTCCCTATGTGAACATTTTTCTCATATTTCAAAATACATTTTGTGAGGCTGGGGAGATGGCTCAGTGGAATAAGCGCTTTCCTGGCAAGCACAGGGCCTGAGTTCAATCCCCGGTAAAAAAAAAAAAAAAAAAAAATTGTTCCTTATTTATACTTTTGATTTTTTGCACCAGAAAAACAATGCAATACTCACACATGTGTGTTCAATGTATTTTACTTAAGAGTATGAACTCAGGGTGCATCCAGTTTCTTAGAAATGTCTGGAGTGTATCCTTCTTTATGGCAGAGCAATACTGCACTGTATTAAAAAACCACATCTTTTATCCATACACCAGTTGATGGGTTGATTCTTACAGACTGTGCTGCTATAAACATGAGTGCACATATGGCACTGTGGTATGATTGATTGTATAGTTTTCTTACCTGAGAAACCCTAATTATAAATAAAGATAAGAATAAAAGGTAGGTTACAGAAAGTAGGGAAGGGGCTCAGGAGAAGGAAGGAGAAGGCAGGGAGGAGAAGGAGAGAGGATGATAAAAGGAATTACAACATGTTGTACATGTGCCAACACTACCCAATGAACGTAGAAATGATGCACTGCAAATACGTACCCAGAACCCCAAAATGAAGAAGTCATGGCAGCACTAAATAGATGGGCAAAAGGACACCTGGGTACAGTGTAAGAGCAGCGAAACAAATGCAGCCTGCTGCTCTGTTGATCTCAGCTGGGAGTGTGTGCCTCTGAGTGACTCCGACTTGTCCTTGCTCTGCACACGCCCTTCAGTGCTTGGGGAAGTACTGCAGGCAGTAAGTTCAGACAGTAGGCAAACTTCCAAATATGGAATCCACAAGTAATATATGTTTTTTAAATTAAGAATGGGAGAACCCAAAAGAGGTGTTGGGCTGAGACTGAGCTTAAGGGCGGGAGGATGATAGCACCAGAGTTGGAAGCAATTTAAGACACTGTGCAGTCTCATCTCCCCTGTTCTTGAGTGACAAGAGGCCCAGAGATTGTGTGATTTGTTGATGGCCACAGTCAGTGGAAGACTAGACATTTGAGCTAGAAGGGTAGATCATGAGAGTCAAATCTGCACACCACATGCCGGAGCCCTGTTGCTTCCCTGGGCCTCCTGGTTAGTCACCACAAGACTTGCTGAGCTGCTGTGCTGGAAGGGAAGCATGTGGAATGGTGTCAGAGCAAGAACCTCCCGCCTGCCTGCCTGTCCAGCTCCCTGTCGGGCGCCCTCCCGTCCAGCAGGAAAGCACACAACACGATTTGTGCGGCGGAAAGGCTTTAATCGTTCTCCTGAGTGATGCGCCCCGAGAGAGCACAGTTCCTCTCTCCGTCCCTCTTCCTGTCTCTGACCCTCCGC
>NW_004524744.1:922165-930644 GCF_000260255.1 Octodon degus
GGTTCTGAAGCCGCGATTCGCGGCATGGGCTCTCTACAGCTCCCCATCCAAGAACTGCTTTGTGCCTATCAATGGCATGTAGGCTCCTGCTTGTCACTGGAGTATGGGGGTGAATGAGACCATGAGAGGCCTTCCCAGTGGTGTGGCCACAGGACACACAGGGCCTCTGTCTCCCAGCACCATCCTATTGGAAAGCCCCATCCCTGGAAGAAAAGCTCTCCCAAGGAGCTAGATTTCATCCTCTTCTCAGAATCTTGCCCTGAAAAAACCCACATGTCCTCACCTGCTTGTCTCTGTTTTTTATTCTGAAATGAAAGAGGGCAGGACCATGCTGAAGAGGCCTCTCAGGTCCTTTGGTTCACTGATTTCCTTAAAGTAAAGAAAAGATGTCACACTTACATGACAGCCTGTGCCACTTCTTTTTACATGGGCAAAGTAAAATGGTCAGAAGCTCTCTGTGGGCCCTGCTGGTGTCAGGGAATTGTTTGAATCAGTAATTCTTAATTGTTAAGTGTTCAGTAGAAGAACTTCTTTATATGTGTGTGCCTTTGTGTTTGTGTGTGCATCTGGATACACACTTAATTCTCAGAAGCATGAAGAATGAAAGAATGCTTATGCAGTTTTTCTTGTGGAAGATAACAGATTTTAATTTTATAATTCTTATAATTAACATTTTAATTAGCAATTATGCTTTTGCTCTAGAGAGATGTAAGATTTCTGTCCAAGATGACTTATCTGTGAGTGATAACAGTATCCTCAGAAGTGGAAGTGGCTGACAAGGGCAACTTCAAGTACTGGCTGGTGGGGTTGGGTTGTACCCCAAGGGGCAGTCCCCTCGTGTGTGTCATGCTGATATTGATGGGTGTTTCTTCACTTTTTGAATGGCCTTCAGTGTCTGGATTGTGGGGTGGGTGGCTGGCAGTGTGTGTAACAGTTAATAGATGTACTTTGTAATTAGGGTGAAAAGCTGGGTTCTCTGTCAGTCTGCATGTTCTAGGACTCTGGGTGCTTCTGAATTCTTATCTGTTAACAGGAATTGTGACATGAACCTTCCCATAGTGTTTGGAAAGTTAATAGAATGGAATGAAATGCTTTGTGTTCCAAGTGTGATTGTATACGCCTGCCATCTCAGTGTGCTGGGAGTGGAGGCATGAGGACCACAAGGTTGAGCCCAGCCTGGGCTACTTAGCAAGGCACCATCTCAAAATTAAAAATTTTGTAGAAGTGGGGATGAATGCCCTCAGTTCAATTCTGAGTACTGTAATCAGTCAATCAGTCAGTCAACCAGTCAGTTGATCAAAGTGCTTCATGCAGTGCCTGGAACATACTCAAGGACTCGGGAATGTATGTATTGATAGCTGCAAGTGAGCAGTAGCTTCTGGTGTATGGTGGCTGTGTGTCCTTCATGTGTGCTAGTACAGGGGAAGAGAAGAGCTTCTGGCCTTGGCCTCCCCACCAGGAACTTGTCCCCTTCTGAGGGGAGGTGGCCTCAGGCTAGTGGGTGGCTTTACTTCCAATCCTTTACCTGTCCATAGTGTCCCTTCTAATCATTGAAGATTCTGGTGTCAAACTGCCTGTCACCCAGCCTTGTCCTGACTCATTCTTGTAGTAATAGTGGCCATCACATTCAATGAATAGCGCTGAAGATCACATTTTTATTTTACCCAAATTAAATGTGACCAGTCACAATTACTATTCCTGTGTGTCTCTGTGTGTGTACATGCGTGAGTGTGTTTGGGTCTGCACATCTGCGTGTTTAGAATAATCTAGCTCACTGAGAATTTGCAACTTTGGCCTTACAGGCAAGCCTAGTTTGAGAAAGCTGTACAGTGTGTTTTGAAGGTGAGTGCCGTCCCCTTCAGAACAGTATGCTGCCTTCTGTAGCAGCCATAGTGGCAGCCCCAGGCAGACACTGGTCCACTGGTGGGGGAGCAGGCCATTGGGGTATGATGGAATAACAAGCAAAGATATAGGGGAAGAAAGGAAGAAGGTGGACTATCACCACAAGTCCACTTAGTGGACTATTGATTGAAGAGGGAAAATTTGATAGAGTGTATGTGAAAACACTTTCCTAAGTTTTCTTCCTTTTTTTTTTTTTTTTCCTGAAACCGGGGATTGAATTTGGGCCCTTGTGCTTGCCAGGGAAGCACTTATTCTACTGAGCCAACTCCCCAGCACCTTCCTGTTTTATATTGTACTTTCCTTTTCATAGGTTATGACTGTCAAGGTATAATAAGGTTTCTAAAAGCAAGTTTGAGAGACCTGAGACAACAGTTTTTACCTTTTCACCTGATACTGCTTCCACCAGTTTGTCCTTTATCTCTACTAATGGTTCTTGGATTCTGAAATACTCAGTGTGGCCAGTGGTCCACAGAGGGGTGTGTTGTTAGTGGGGTTATAGAACATTAAAAGCTAAGCACTGAATATTGCATTCCATAAACAAAATAACTTCTTGCAGATTTTAAGAAAGTTTTTGCGAACAGCAGTGCTGGAATTTGTGTAATGGAATATAAAATAAAAAAGATTTAATTATGCTAAATAATGTTTCATCCTCCTGCTTTTTGGTGAAAGTATCTAGTTGACAGTCACTTTTTAAAGCATTTGGGCCAGTGGCTGAGATTTCGTAGCTGGAGATTTGTGTTGACCTATGCTTTTGTAACTGGATTGGACTTCCAGCCACCTTTATTTCATTATTTGGTAATTGCCTTATTAGGAAAAAAAAAGAACCATAAATAAGTTTAATATTTGATGTACTGTATTTCCTTTCCTCATTTTATTTTTGCTTTTCATTATGAAAGGCACAACAGCAAAAAGAATGATGTAGTATCTTTCCCCCCATATATTCTCACCAACTCTAAAATTTATAGGAAATTGTCTTATCTCTGCACACACCTACTTCTCATCTTGTATTGCAGTATTTTAAGTAAATTCTAACCATATCACCTCACCAGTACATATTTTAGTATATGTGTGTTAATAGTAATGGCTTTATTATTTTTTTATTCATTTTAATGAGGAAAAAAAGATAAAATAGCAATGAAATAGTTTCACAACAGATTAGTAAGACAGTTGCAAAAAGTTGTAATGGCTTTATTAAAAGTATAGCCAAGATAGCATTATCAACTTAACAGCTAATCGATGGTTCCAGAGCAGCCTCAGTTGTTCACTCATGTTCAGATTTCTAATTGTCTGGATTTTTTCATTTATCTTCAAGGATCCATTCCAACCCCTGAGATTGTGACTGGTTGTTGTTGCTACTCCATGTTGCTCCATGTTGCTACTTATTCATAAAATTCTTTCTGAAGTTGTGCTTTTATCTCTACCTACTTAGTGTATTCTGGCTCTTCAGGAACCTGAAATTCCCAAAGATTTCATAGCTGGAAATATTCAAATTAGTTCACCTCTCTCAACCCAGGTCCCTAGTTTTTAAAATGGTAATGTTGAGCTACACAACATTTAAAGTCAGCTGTAGTTTTCACATTTTGAAATGGTGGGGACCGGGGAGAAGGCTCAGTGGAATAAGCGTTTCCCTGGCAAGTGCAAGACCTGAGTTCAATCCCCGGTTCCGCAAAAAACAAAACAAAACAAAAAACCCCCCAAAAACCAACCAACCAAATAAACAAAAACAACCCCTGAAATGATGCAAGCATGAAAAAATATTTTGATCTGTGTCTCTGTCTCAGTCTCTCTCCTGTTTCTTGTCTCCGCTCTCAGTGGTTTTTAGAACAGTCAGAAGTTACAACCAAATGGTAAAAGGTTGAATGAAGATCTGGGAGCTTTTTGAGTTTTTGGAAAAATTCTGTTCTTCATAGAAGTTTAAATTTGACCTTTTATCTCTAGGGTACACAAATTGTCTTGTGTGTAACCCATATTTTAATTGAACATGGTCCAGGACTGAAATAAAATAAATTATGGACAAACATGTTTGTTTGGGATTTCATCTAAAAAACTTAATAGATGAGGAGTTTCTTTTTGGCAAAGGTAAACTATGTTATTATGAAAAACCTGTCCAGTTAAAAACAACTTGAAAATGTAGAAATAAAAACAATTTTCTACTTAAAGGTATGGATGAGCTATCAGGACAGTAAGGAAACAACAAACTAAGATCCAGGAGAAAGGTCTGAGAGAGGCTCAGAAAATGAGTGCAGCTTTCAACACTGAACATTGGCTCTACATGGGACCAGACAGGGCCAGGACCTAACTGGGAGGGCTGCGTGATGGAAGTAAAAGTGAGCAGGACGTTGGCCAGCTGCACAAAAACCGAACCTGAGCCAGCAGTCAGATCCATGCAGTTGGATGTAGGTGGTTTGGAGTCACTGGCACCTGTAGGCCAGCTCTCTGGGAGAGAGAATTATCCAGAGCTTCCAGGTAGCTCTACTGCCTTGCATGGAAAGTCTTTTGTGCTTAAATAGAGCTAGAAAGGCATATAAGAAGAGATGCATGTATCTGAACACCAAAAGGACAAATAGATGATAGAAAATGAGCCAGCTGGGTCGCAGATGATGGAGTTATCAGACATAATCTTTAAGATCATTAAGAATTATGAATTCAATAAACCAAAAGACATAAAATTACAATAGATAATTGAAAATTAAGAAAGTAATTAAAGTATAATACAACTAAAATCAAAATATTTTGAATGATGACAATTGATTTGACACAGTTCAAAAGAGAAGTAGTGAACAGAAAAAGCATTCAGTGTAAAAATACAGAACAAAAATTATCCAGTGAATAAAGACAGATTATTGTGAAAGAAGAAACAATAATACTAAATGATTTTCCAGGGCTGGCCAAATAGCTCAGCAGATTAAAGCGCCTGCAAGCAGGTACAGGGACCAGGGGGTCAATCCATCCCTGGGGCATGCTGAGATGGCAGTTGAGAATGGGCGTGGTGGTACACTCTTGTAATCCCGGCTCTTGGGAGACTGGAAACAGATGGATAACCCTGAGTCTGATATAGTAGTGAGACCCTGAACACCCTGTAGATCCTTCCCTATGATCCAAAAAAAAAAAAAAAAGATTTTCTAATAGAAAACATGATGAAAGCCAGACCATAGTAGAAAGATGACATCAAAGCAATGAAGGAAAACAGCTGCCAGTGTAGACCACCTAACAGAGATCATCATTTTCACACAGTGGTGAAAAAGACCTAAAGAGAAATGAGTGAAAAGTAGTAAGTCAAATACTAAAGGGTTTTCTTTAGACAGTAGGAAAATTGTCCTAGCTGGATGCTTACAGAAACAGTAAGGGATGAAGAACAATTTTTTCCAGTTTTTATTAGTACATGTTTACATTGTGTAATGATTCCGTGCATTTTGGAGATTTGGTACATGCACAAGAACAATTTAAAAAGTAAATATGTAGGTAAATCAAATAACTTTTATCTGTCTGTCTGTCTATCTATCTATCTATTTAAAATATACAACAAAGTGTCCACAGTTTGAGAGAAGATTAAATGAGGACATGTTCTATGGGTTGTGTATTATTTAGAAATTAGAAAAAAATAGATTTTATTTTAATAGATCAAATATACGTGCTATGTTCCTTAAAAGTAACAAGAGTTAAATGTGTAACAAATGGGAAAACAGAAGAATGAAACATCTGCATAATCCAAAATAAGGCAAAAAGGAAATAAGAAAAAATGAAGCACATTAACATGGAAGATTTTTTTTTAAAATATATTTTAGGGCCAAGGAGATAGCTCAAGAGAATAAGCACTTGCCTGGCAAGTGCAGGGTCCTGAGTTCAAGCCCTGGTACTGCAAAAGGAAAAAAGAGAAGAAAAATTATTTTAAAGAGAGAAAGAAGAAAAAAAAATATGACTTTCCAAACAAGATAATAGGAGATTAACAATGCTTAACATGTATCTTTACATTTGTTGCTCAGATTATAAGGTATAGTCATGCATAATTGATCAGATGATACAAGCGCAAATCATTTTTTTTCAGTGAACTTGAAGAAGTCATAATTATCTCATGTATATATCTATTTCTTTTCTTTCCCTTCTTTTCTCCTTTTACCAATCCCAGTTGTTCTTTTTATTTTTTCCAGCAATTAATTTCCCTTTCACAATATCTAGTGTGCATTTTGGGTCTTACTTGCTTTTCCTGTTTCTTACACTAGGGAGACTATAAAAAAAAAAAGAAGATTTAAACAAACATATCAGTTCTATTAGATATAAGGCATTAAAGGCTTTTCTCAAAAGACAGAGGCTATCAGATTTAAAAATAAAACTCTTACTATTTAATGCATATAAGAAACACCTATTAGAGTAATCTCAACACTTAAGAGGCTGAAGCAGGGGGATCACAAACCCAAAGTTTGAGATCAGACTAAGCAACATAGTAAGAACCATTCTGAAAAAGACCAGATTTTAAGTGTAAAAAATTAGAAACATCAACAATAAAAGGCTGGCAAATGCCATGTAAACACTGAAAGAAAGCCACTATTGCTGTAATATTGTAATGCCTGAAGAATCAGTAAGAGTAATATTTCATGGTGAAAGGCTCAGCCCGCCAGGAAGATGCATTAGTTTTACGTTTGTATATACCTATTAACACAGCTTCACAATATATAACAGCCACAAGGAAAAGTACACAAGCCTACAACCATAACAGGAGATTTCAGCATATCTTTCTGAGTAATTGATAAGTAAAAGTAAAAATTACAGAGGCTAGAGAATATTTAAAACAGTCAGCTTGACTCACTGATATACAGTGGATAGAACTGTGCACCCAACAACCACAAGCCACACACTTAAGTATACACTGCATTTTACCAGAACTGAGCATATGCCAAGCATAAAGCAAATGTTCATTTCCAAAGAAGATCAAAGGATTATACCTTTGAGCACTGAGAAACTGACTTATAAATGAACAACAAGGTGTACTTTAGAATCCCTAAGTATTTGGGAAAAAGTTGAGATTTTTCTAAATAATAGGTCTAAGAAGACATCCAGAGTGAAATTAGAAAACACCATAAATACAGTGATAAAAATACTCTAAGTCACAGCTAGAGCATTGGATAGAAGGAGATTTATTAAAATATACATGTAAATAGAAAAAGACATATAGCATTAAAAAGACAAGAATTTCAAGAATTAGGGAAAAAGTAATGATTGAAACCCAAAGAAAGTAAAGGAAAATAATGAATACAGAACACAATGAGGTAGAAACAAATATTCAACAATTACATGTCGGTTAGTCTTGATCGCCAACTTAGTTGGATGGAGAAATACCCAGGAAATTAGTAAGGCACGCTTCTGGGTGTGTCTGTTAGGTGTTTCCAGAGAGATTGCAAATGGGCCCTTGTGAAGGGTGAGCGACTGATGGCATCTGCCGTGATGCTTCAGCCTTTCCATGGGTCTAAAAACAATGCAGCCAGCCCACCATGGAAGCCAGGATCCAGAATAACCTTTATCTCTTTAAGTTGTTTCTTTTTTTAGGTATTTTGTTATAGCATGGGAAAGCTGACTGTCTTGGTAACTTCCGTCATTGCTGAGAGAAAATACCCAGTGCTCAACGTTAAGGAAGGAAAGGTTTATTTAGCTCACAGTTTGTAGTTTTCAGTCCATAATCCAAGGCAGGATAGCATGGCAGAGTGGCAACACTTAATGGTGGAGGAAAACAGCAGAAAGAACAAGAACAAGAAGGAGAAACAGCCTCTTTCTGCCCCTTTCACGTTATCCAGACTTCTGGGATTAGGGTGGTACCCTTCCAGTCAGTGGACTGATCCAGCAATCACCTAGCCTTAACCCCAGACCCCTTAATCCTAGCACTGAACTATGAATCAGTCACAAACTCTAGATTCAGCACCCTCCTAAAAACTCTGTCCCCCATGACTTCCTGAGATGTTGAGGGGACATCTAGAAACAAATCATAACATTAACTGTTACAACAAGTCTTTTGGAAAGACTACAAAGATTGATACACCTATAATGAGACTATTGACTGGGGCAAGTTGTTTGCTTAAAAAAAAATCATCTTTTTCTCCTTGTTATTTAAAAAATTATCTGTCTATCTATCTAATCTATCTATCTGTCTATCTATCTGATACAGGGTCTCCCTATGCAGTTTAGACTCATAATGATCCTCCTATCTCAGCCTCCCTTGCGCTGGGATTGAATGTGTGCATGGCTGGGGTTCCGGGGCCCACATGACATGCTGTACTGGGGATCAAATGTGCGTCGTTGTGCTTGCCTGGCAGAATCTTAGACCACCGAGCTATCTCCTCTGCTTCTTGTTATTTTAAAATATTTTTGTGTATATTTTGTAAAATGATGCTGATACACTTATAGCTCTTGCACTTATTCTTAATTTTAAAACGAAAGATTTTTTTTTTTTTTTTTTTTTTTTTTTTTAAGGAAGGATATACAGGGTTTTCGGTGTTTCACTGCTAGATCAGACTCATAGTGATCCACCTGTTTACAACCTCCCAAGAGCTGGGATTACAGGTGTGCACCACCATGCCAAGTCTTAAAA
>NW_004524744.1:930744-931935 GCF_000260255.1 Octodon degus
GTCTCACTGCTAGATCAGACTCATAGTGATCCACCTGTTTACAACCTCCCAAGAGCTGGGATTACAGGTGTGCACCACCATGCCAAGTCTTAAAAACAAAGAATTTTGACACTTTGTAAAGTAATATGTGTTTATTGAAGAAAATATATATATGAAAAAATAAGGAAATAAAAATTACCATAGGGATTTAAATCCTAGATAACAACTGTTATGAGTATTTATACTCATAAATAGGCTTTAGCTGGACTTTGTTAGCCATATGTTTTGCTCCTCAGTATTTAGCCAATTCTAAATCAGATTAAATAAAGAAGTGCATTTCTTCTGAACATGTACAGACTTTTGTTGGCATGATTTTCTAAATAATAAAATATAACAACCATTTTTTGAAATATATTCTTTTTTTACCACTAGACAATAGTTTTTTTTAAAATTTTTTTCCCCATAATTTTATTGAGAAACAAATAACAATGAGACAGTTTCAAATCAAATTAGTGTAGAACAGTTTCAATAATTAACACATTGCATACTGTCTTCCTAGTGGTTATTTGTTGTACAAGATGCAGACATGATATCCTATTTACAAACACTATTAGAACAAACCCTCTATTCATTAAGAGAATGTAACTATACATTTATACTAACCAGTTTGAATACACAGATACAAAATGGTCATTCATCTGTATCCCCTTTTTCTGTTTAGTTCCATCATTTAAATATTATAGGTGTGTGAACGCAGCAAAATATTCTAAAAGAGTCCAGTAGTCCATAATAGTATTGGGTCTTCTGCATGACTGGCAGTGTCAGAAACTGTTGACCTGAGACCCCTACAGCTCGTCATAACAACATAGCTTTACTTCTTATACTTCGTTTTTATACTTTTCTGCTGGATGGTTAAGACCAAAGTAAAGCAAGGCCTATGTAATAAGAATTGTAGCTTTTGGATCTGATAAGGTCAGTCAAATCCCCTAAGGATTTATCCTGAGACCCTGTACTGCAGTTTGTAGATCCTTTGTCAGTGTCAGCCATATAGATGAGTCATGGCCATTGCTTGGCCAATTTGCTCTCTGTGAAAGCCTGAGAAAATGTTTTCTCTTCATGTGACTCTCCTTAGGCACACTCTACATCATCAATCACTTTCCTCTTTGGCCCCATAATCTCCTTGATCAGAAAATTTGGGACACAACTGAGTTA
>NW_004524744.1:942297-944110 GCF_000260255.1 Octodon degus
TGTTTGGGCTCTGAGTTTGGTTTGCTCTTCCTTTTCTAGTTGTTGAAGGTGCAGCATTAGGGTGTGTATTTGTTCCCATTCTGTTTTCCTAATGTGTGAGTTCATAGCTACTAATTTCCCTTTGAGAACTGCTTTCATCGCATCCCATAAATTCTGACAAGTTGTGCTTGCATTTTCATTGAAATGTAGGTATTGTTAAATTTCTCATTTAATTTCATCTGTGACCCTTTGATTGCTGAGTAGGGTGTCATTTAACTTCCATGTATTTAGGGTGATTTTCTCATTTCTTTTGTCATTTATTTCAGTTTCATTGCACTGTGGTCAGATAATATGCATGGGAAAATTTCTGTTTTCTTGCATATACTTAAGCATGGCCTATGGAGTAGTATGTGGTCTATTTTAGAAAATGACCCATGTGCCGCTGAGAAAAATGTGTATTCAGCTGTGTTTGGGTGGAACCCTCTGTATATGTCCACCAAGTCCATTGTTTCAAGGTTTGCTTCTGTTGTGTTACTTTTCCAACTTTTTGTTCAGCTGACCTATCTCTTCAGGACAAGGGGTGTTAACGTCTCCTGCGAAGATAGTAGTATTGGATATTAGATTTTTCATGTGCATTAAGATTTGTTTTATATAGTTGGGTGCTTCTGTGTTTGTTGTATACATATTTAGAGTGTCACCTCTTCCTGTTGAATTTTTCCCCTAACCAGTATATAGTGGCCTTCTTTCACTTGATCATACTTGGTTTGAAGTTGACACTGTCTGGGAACAGGATTGCTATCGCTGCTATTTTCTGAGGTGCTGGGGCATGTAATATTTTTTGCATCCTTTGACCTTCAGCCTCTGAATGTATTTATGGTTAAGTGTGTTTCTTGTATACAGCATATTGTTGAATTTTGTTTCCTAATCCATTGTGCCAATCTAATTCTCTTAATCGGTGAATTGAGTCCATTTATATTGATTATTATAATTTAGATGTACTGATTTATGATTGACATGTTATTTACCTCCTGTTGTTTACTCCTTTTTCTGCTGTGTTAAAAATATATTTTCTTATATTTTTATGATAAATGTCTTAAAACTTGATTATCAGCTTGATTGGCTTAAGAGGCCCCTGGACAAATGATTGAATTGTGTGACATTAATGCCCTCTCTGTGCTAACCCTTCGCTGAGTTCCTGCATGGTCTATTAGAAGGTGAGGGTTGCTGGAGGAAGTTGCTCGTGGGCCACGGCCTTTGGGATTCCTACTGGCCCCTGGCCTGTTTCTCTCTGGCTCTTTCCTTGTGCTTTGCTTCATGGGTGCCATGAGTTTAGCAGTTTTTCTCTGGTTGCCAAACAGATCAACCAAAAGACCATAGACTGAACTCTGTCCGTGTGTGAGCCAAGCATAGGCCTCTCCATCTTTATTTAATTTTTTCTTTTTTCATTTATGTATTTGGTACAGGGTCTCACTATGCAACTTGGACTCATACTGATCCTCCCGTTTTCAGCCTCCCCATTGCTGGGATTACAGGCCTGCAACACCATGCCTGGACTCTTTCACTGGCTCAGTGCACCCCACAGGCGTGGCTGGCATGGCATGCAGGACCAAGGTTCAAACCCTAGTCCATATGCTTGCCAAGGCATGGGCTTAGTCCACTCAGCTATCTTGCTAGTTCTAACCTCTCCATCTTTCAACGCAGGTGCCAGAGAGATACAAAAAACTAGCCAAGAAAATAACACATATACAAAGTTTACATTGTCCCCTATGTTTTGTTGTCTTTAGGTATTTCTAGAATAAATTTACCCACTAGATACTGAAAGGTCACTATATAT
>NW_004524744.1:944210-957202 GCF_000260255.1 Octodon degus
TATATATGTTTTTTGTTGAGCTTCTTTCTGTGTTTACAGATTTATATTCTAAAAATCTTATCAGTGTGTAGTCTGTTCTATAATTGTTCACTTAGGCCTCTATGATGAGTATTTTTCCATGCTATTACATGTCTTTTAGTGATTACAGTTTTTATTGTACATATTTTCTAGAATTTACTTGACTGTACCAGTAACTTATGTGTGGACAATTAGATATTCTGTAACTTTTTGTGATTATAAACAGTGGTATGATAAATGTTCTTGTAACTAAGTCTGTGCAAATCACTGAATATTTCCTTAAGATTAACAACTAGATGTGAACTTGCTTAAAGGAAAAATATATCCAGGTTTTTTGGCTTCCTATATTATTGTTGAATTGTACTTTAAAGAAATGTGCCATGTTATAATCTCATCTTTAACAACAGGTGTGAGAATTTCCATTTCTAATAAAATCTCCAACATGAGGTAAAGATCAGTGTGTGAGTCAGCTTTCTGTCACTCTAAGAAATACCTAGGACAATTTATTCATAAAGAGAAAAGGTTTATTTGGCTCTTGGTTTTAGAGGGTGTAGTGTAGGATTCACAAGGTGACACCTGGAGGTGGGAGCAGGTGACAGAGCAGAAGCACTCAGCTCATAGTCACAGAAGCAGAGAGAGGAAACTGGGGAGTACCAATTCCCATTTCCTACAAATGCCAATGCACATCACTTCCCAGTTTGTTCCCTGCCCTCAAATATTTCTACCCTGAGGCTCAGGACCAAGCCTGTAACAATGAATGTACTGGGGACACTTACCTAAACCATGGCCGTAGGCTTTCCCCATGTGTCAACGTGTTCTGAAACTGTTGAATTGGGGCTTTGAAAAGGTGGTAGTTTTCAGCCCTGAAGCAAGGAAACTTTAGTCATGTCCTCTAATGAATAGCACTTGGAAGGGGTGTGGTTTTACTAATGGTGTTCATGGTTAGTGATTTCTCCAGTTAATTTCTAAAAACCTTTCAGGCCAGAAATCATGCATAACCAAGAAAAGTAAAAGTTTTACTTTCTATTTGTGACTTTTTTCTAAGACATAATTAGTATAGTATTTTCTTTTTTAAATAAATATCACATAGGTACCCCTAAACATTTGCACCCAAGAGACTGTTCGGGGGGGGGGGATCTGTGATGAAGGAGGGCCTAAGAAGGCCAGCTGTATAGCGAGAAACTGAGAACTCACACGGTGCGTGCCAGTCAATTTGGGAAGCCAGTGGCTTCAATGAATTTGAAAGCCACAATAAACAATGTAGCTTAGAGTTGACAAAGGTTTTTATATTTTTCTTAGTGAAAACATATGGAAGAACTGCATTGAAAGGGATTTAAAAACACACCCATATCCCCCACACTATAGTATAGCTAATATTTAATTGCTGTGTTCCTTTTTTGTAATCAAAAGGAATAATGTATGTCTCAAAATGCAAATAGCAGTTGGGTGCAGGGATGCATGGCTGCAATCCCAGCTACTTGACAGCCTGAGGTAGGAGGATCGTAAGTTTGAGGCCAGCCTGTACAACTCAGCAAGATCCTGTTTCTTAGTAGAATCAAAAGAGATGGGAATGTAGCTTAGAGGTGCAGCACACACAGTGCCCTGATGTCAGTTCCCAGTACTGAAAATTAAATAAAAAAGTGAAACAAGACTTAGAGTGTGAACCAGCAGTGCCCTAGACAAGTACTCTCATATTCCAGATGCATCTGCTTGGATTGCTTTTAGCTGTTTATTTTGGGCATTTTTCCCCCCACATTGCAAAATAACGTGCTTATGTCTACTGCTTTTTTTTTTCTTAAAAAAAATGTGTTAAACACAGTTGTCTTAAGTGCACACCTACTCTGTGCCTGCTTTTCCTTTTTTCCTTCAGATCCCATGGTACCTCTTTCTCTTTGTCATTCTCCTAGTATAATTTTTCAAAGAATTCTTAATTATGGAAAATTATACACAAAAATGTAGTGAGAATACTATGCTAAATTTCTGTTACAGTTATGTAGCTTCAGCAATTAATAAGTCATGATTCAACTTTCTTTATCTATATCTGCTTTCCTTGATTTTCATGTTCCCCTACCCTGAATATTTTATTTATTTTTTATTTATTTATTTTTTTATTTATTATTTGAGAGAGAGAGAGAGAGAGAGAGAGAGAGAGAGAGAGAGAGGTGTGTGTGTGGCCAGCTCAGCCCACCAGGGGGCGGGGCCGGCTGGCATGTGGTGCTGGGGGATTGAACCGCGGTCCCTGATGCCTTGCCAAGCTTGTTCTAAGTAGGTGCTTTAGACCACTGAGCCATCTCTCCAGCCCCAACCCTGAATATTTTAAAGCAGGCCTTATACATCACATGAATTCATCTAAGAATAATTTACTATATATCTTTTTAACATAGTTATATCACAATTTTTATTACTTCAGGTTTTAATGTTCATTGTATTATGACCACATGGCTATTGATCACTGATTTCTTATGTAACTTTTGAGGATTTTTTGGACTTGATCACTGTATCTTGTTTACTCCCTTAACTTTTTAAGTGCTTATTATAACGTATTCCTAGCACTCTGACCAAAGTCTAATGTTTGGTTAAAAACATCAGGTCATTTAAAGAAAAATAAAACAAAACAATAACAAAGAATTATAAGAAATTCAAAAGAGGAATAAAAAAAAAAACAAAATAAAAAAAATTAAAGAATAACTGCTCCTTTCAAAAATTCAGCAGAAATTGAAAATAGAATTATCCAAACTAAAAAAAACCAAAAAAAAAAAAAAAAAAAATTTAAGGAAGAAAGAAAGAAAGAAATCTGCAATCAGGGGCCAGGGAGATGGCTCAGTGGAAAAAAAAAAAAAAAACCTTTAAAAAAACCCAATTATCCAAACTATTCTGAGTAAATAAAATTAAAAAAAAAAATCCTGTCATCTGTTAATTTTGTCTTCCTCTTCTCTGGGAGACACTTATCCCACAGTTATTTAAACTCCTGCCCTATATTTCTGCTGCGCTTCCCAGGTTTATGTTATAGATGCTGTTAGCATAAAAGGTTTATAACCTTATAACCAGCTAGTCCCCATTTGTTTCTTTTCTCTTTTTTTTTTTGCAGTACTGGGGAGTAAACTCATGACCTTGTGCTTGCCAGGCAAGCACTTATTCTAGTGAGCTATCTCCCCGGCCCTCCCCATTTCAAAGAAAAAAAAAAGTGTTATGAATTTTATCTTGCATGGGTGAGGAATGAATATGTAGGGAGCTGGGCTTGAGTTCAAATTATGTTGCTGATATCTAATGGTACATCACATGGACTCTGAAGTCAGGTAAACTTGGCTTTAATTCTACCTTTGTCATTACTAGTTTCCAAGGGAAGTCATGTACCCTCCATGAGTCTCAGTTTCCCTGTCTAGAAGATGAATACAGTAATAATTATCACACTGGCTTAAATGCAGTGATGACATGAAAGGCTTCAGACCTTGCTCTGAAGGCCCAACAGAGTCAGGAGGGTTACTGATGGCCAACAAGGGTCTTGACCTCACTTTCCATTTCTGTCTTTTTTCTAGCCACGTGACCTTGGAGAAGCTTCTGTCTCTTAAATTCAGTTTCTCTGTGTTTAAAGCTGAGCTGTTATATTTACCTAATGCGGCTGTTAGGAGAATGTGTGAAATGGGAAAATGGGGCCACATGCGCAGCTGCTGTCCCTATATCAGTGCTCTGCTTAAGTGTTATGACGATGTCAGGGAACTCCCAGGTCACTGGGTCGCAGGGTGTGCATTTGTCCAGGGAAAGCTGAACATTGGTGTAGCAGTTGTACTCGATGATCTGATCTTTGTTTTGTTTTCTAGGCCTGGGGTTTTCTTGAAAAGTTAATTTGAATCTAATTACTGACGATGAAAATTTTCTTACACATGAGGGTGCCCTTGGAAAAATTCAAAATTAAAAGCAGATACATTATTTAGAATAGTTTGTGATGAAAAGTTCTTTTTTGCATTTTAAATACTAAGGCTTTCTCTTCTGGTACTACACATGAGAACAGCTTTAAAAATTGTGATTTGGGATTTTTGTTTTCCTTCTTTAGAAGACCTGAGAAGTGATGTGTTTTTTTCATTGGTGAGTAATGTGGTAATGGAGACTCATGGAATCATTTATTTTTGGAACTGAAAAGTAGCTTAGGGACCATCTGATTAAAATTTTTAATTTTATTGATGAAGAAATTAAGCTTGAGAAAAGCTATCAGTTGTCCAACACAGAGCTATTCACTAGTGAAGCCTGAGAAAGTAGCCAGGATTTTACTTAGATTTCAGCTGAAATAACATTGTGTAATAGAAGAGCTCATTATAACTGAAAGCTTTCAATGTATTATAAGTGACAACCTAAAATAGAAAAGATGAAATAGAAAGGTTTTCCAAACAAGTTTGTTGAAATTATGCAGGAAAATAAGAAAATTAAATTCATCAGTGAATTGGGATTTAGTAAGCATTCTTAGCTTTCTAAATTAACATTCTCATTTTCATATGCCTCAGAACTATTAATTATGTATCTGTTCTTAATTATTTATCTCAAAATTTATCTAAAGCATCAAGTAAGTTCCCCTGTTTTAAGAGTTGTGATCACAGATGCTCATGTGTGACTGACAGGCACAGACAGCAGACAGCCTACTTTGGTGGCACCATCTTCTGTGGCACTCTTCTCAGTAGCATTTGTTATTATGAATCAATAACTGTGAACACACAAGAGCTTTGGAAATTGCTGTGAAGTTGAAGGAAGGTGCGCCTCACTGGAGATGAGGATTTTTCCTGATAGGTAGTAAAGGGGTCCCGGGTCCCCAGGTCTCCTGTGCATAAAGATTTCTTAGGAATATGGGTTTGAGAAATGGTCTTCTTAAAAGAAAAACCCCAACGAAAGTATTCATGTGCTTTGTTTGGGGACGAGCTATTTCAAGATTGCTGCTTCATGTTCAGAATGCAGCTCCAGATTTGGAATACTGTTGCCCTTTTGTATTGTGGCCTGATGCTGGCCCGAGCCTGAAACTGGCAGGACGGGGGCAGTGCCCGCCCAGTGCAGGGCCTTCAGTGGGGCCGTGCTTTGGTGAATGACCCCCAGGGCCTGTGCATCATTGGCTGCAAATGTGCAGTCGCCTTTTCTGTGTGTTGCCTCCTCCTTCATCTGAAGTTCTATTTTTGAGGGTTTGCTTTTTTTTTCAGTCTGCTATATCTTATGGTTATATTAAAATTTATTTTAAGACTAATGCATACTCATAGTTAAAAATTATATCAGAATACAAAAGTTAAACAGTAGCCTGGAGACTGTTCTTTCTCTTCAATTTCCTTCTCACAGGAGGCATCATTGGTTGATGCTTGGGTCTCCATTTGGATGCTATCTGTGCAAAAGCACCCATGGGTTTATACACAGGCTTTTTTTCTTAGATGGGAGTATAATATACATATACATACCTTGTGTTCACTTAACCATACATTTTCAAGATCTTTTCTGTATTACCACCCACAGCTAACTCTTTTTTTAATGGCTAGGTAGTGTTGTGTCTTAGGGATGTTTTGTTATTTATTGATTTTCTCACATACTTTCCTCTTCTTCTGACAGCATACCTCCCAGCAGGCATTTCACTAGTGTGAAGCTTGGGTGACCTCAAGGGCTCTGATTTCCAACTCCCCAAAAGCAATCTGGCGAGAACCTGGGAATACAGCTGACTGTCACCATCTGCACCTCCCTATAACCTCCTAGGAGGGGTGGTATATGTTTATCAGCTTGCCAAAGTCAGACCTCTGTGTGTGGCTCCAAGAGGCAGTGGACTGTGGACAGGTAACGAGGAGGTTGGGTGCAGCAGTGGCAAATCCTGAGATTGGACATAATGAAGCAGAAAATCAAGGTGTGATGCTGTCAGAATTTTCAAGGTCATTGCTGCTGCTCACTCTCTTTCAAGTCAGGTTAGCAAGGGTCTGAGTCCAGCAGCTTTGCCTGTTTTCGTTGACAGAAGGACATCTCGGAGCTGGTAAAGCCCATCTAAGGAAGTGCTTGCATGTTCCCAGGGGAAACTGAAATGTCAATGTTAGCCTGCACTCCCGCAAGAGTGCTGAACTTTGGACAGCTGAGTAGTTTTCAAACTTCTTGTAGACGGGGAGCGTATTTTCAAACAAACCATTCTTTAGTATCTACTGTATAGAAAAAGGACAAAAATGGAGTTGTATGGTTTGGGTTGGGTTGGAGATGTGGTTGTCTTCCCCCAACAATTCCAATAGGTTGGCCTCTGCCCAGAACACAGATTCAAAGACAATAGACTACATAGCACTCCATTGAGGTGTTAGGGTTTTACCTTTCTTTGACTTTAAATAGAATTTAGACACTATGAAGGGTGCCTCTTTTGCATGCATGTGTAGAGAGAGAGAGAGAGAGAGAGAGAAAGAGAGAGAGAGAGGGGAAAGAGAGAGAGAGAGAGAGAGAGAGAGAGAGAGAGAGAGCTAGCTATCTCTCTATTTTTTGTGACTGCAGAAATAGAACACAGGGCCTTGTACATGCCAATTAAGTGGAATACTGTTGAGCTGCATGCCCAGCTTTGCATACAGAGTTGAAGAAATACCTTTCTCCTGGTCTTTTTTTTTTTAAAGGCCTGATTTTAATCAGAGGGCAGCCTGTTCGTTAAAGACAGGATGTATCACTTTGGTTAACTTTTAGCTACTAAAGGAAAAGTTAAAAACTTTTGAACTGGAGAAGCTAGCTCATAAGAACAGCAAGTCTTTCTACAAATTCCAAAGCCTGTGAGACTGATTACTTTGAGTGTTTGTTTCAGCCAAATGATTAACTAGGACCCTGAAACTAAGCCCTCTGAGAAGGGATTTCTGCTCTGAGTGCAGAAAGAATGTTTGCTTACAGCCACTGGATTTCTTATGGCTTCCTTGTATACATTGTTTATCTTGGGGACACCCACAGCTTATAGCATTTTTATTTGTTTTTGTATTTTATTGTCTAACATCAGAGGCCAAGACCAGCCTTATAGTAATTACTGAGCCTGTTTGATCGGGTCTGTAGGTCTAGTGCCACTGAGTGTGGGGCAGAAACATATTCCAAGCCTCAACATTTCACTGGTGCCCAGGGGCTTTAAGATTAACCAGTTTCTCTAATGAAAGAAGCACAGTGCTCACAAACATGGACTTACACTGTAATTACTTGGGAGTTTAAAAACAAAATTTGTATTGAATAAAGCCAGGACTGGCTTTCATGGAAATTCTTGCTACTATCTCTTCCGTACCTTCAGGTTTGATTATGGCTAGAAGCTCTCTCTTTCCCACACAGAAATAGGATTTAGAAATGCCTACTGAGCTGCTGCAGTGTGTCAGGCTGGATTCTAGGTCATTGTGCTACACAAGTGAACACAGCAGACGCAAGTCCTGCCCTGTCTAGGGACACTTGTTCTTATCCTTAGTAGCTGGTCATTAAAAAATCTGGTGAGTTATCATCCATCGCACTGTCCTCCAAAGGTGTTTTTTGAGAGGGATAGTGTACTTTAGCTGGTGAAATGTGTTATATTGGTCAGGAATTTGATTATCTGTGCCTCCAGGCAAGGCTGATGGAAGATGAAGAGCATAGGATGGTTCTGAGAGCAACGGCAAAAAGACACAGGTTCTCTAAGTGTGCTCTTACCTGTAAATGGAAGAGTAAAACACTTTTTTAAAAAACATATTCCTTTAGTTTAATGCAGGCTTAAAAGAAGAAGCATTCGGTGGTGATTCCTTTGGAGTGTGGATCCCCAAGAAGAGAGAGCTGAAGCCTATCTGAGAGGGAGCTACTTTCTTTGGCTCCTCATGGCTCAAGAATTCTAAAGTTTGCATCTTCTTCTTATAATTTGCTCAGATGGTACATTTTTATATACACTGTTCTGTCTGTCCTGTGTCACATCACACTATTATTTGTTGTACTATCATGCTGTATTTTAGAGAAATGATGGTCAATGTTACCATTAGGAAACTTGGAAATCTTCTGTATGAGTTGGATCCATGTCTTTCCTCGTGGACTCAGGGTGTTTGCAGCACTGTCTTTTTTATGTCTTATGGAAGCTCAGGCTGCACCTGAAGGCACCATTCCTGCTTCCTTCATGGGAAATGTTTAGGTGCGGGTAGGAGATAGGATGAGTTAGGCCACAGAGTACATGGAGATCAGTTTCTTGGTAGTGTGCCTTGGTGAAGGGCCCTGGGTTGCTTATTCCAGGCTCCCAGGGAGAATAAAGTATTTGTTAGTTTTTAACTGGATGTGTATTTTAATTCAAGAGTAATAGTTTTCTCCATTTATGCAGCAGTATTTCCTCCTAAACTAGAGGCTCATGTGTTGAGTTCCCATGAGCACTCTTCCTCATGTATCCCTTATCTTATGTGGTTTAGTTGTTTTGTACATAACAAACCTGCTGTTTGGCTAAGAGTGGCCCAGAGCCAATAGCTTAGAGATAATGATAGGTACTGTTTTGGAGAATGCATTGATTTGTGCCTCAGACACTTGTGTGGGTCTTACTGTGTGTTATAGAATCAGTAGGAATAAATAACTTGCTCCTTTGGTTGGATATAAATCTGGTTCCTGATATTAACACAGTGCATATGATATGACTAAAAACTGATGAGCATTTCTCTGGGAAATTGGTCTCATTACTTGTAGTCATGTTTTATCAGCCCTCAAATTCTGATCACTTTTCTGCCTAAATATAGCACAGAACTCTCCCTTGCTTTCTATTTCCAGTATCCTACTGTCGGTTTCAGAGTTCATTATCCTCACTTAGATTGCTGCTGGAATTTAACAGCTCTCCCCTCTTCTGCTTATGTTGTTTTCTCACCCAAAGCCACCTGCTAGGCCCCTCCGCGTGGAGACTACCATGATCTTTCTGACTTCAAGACTGGTTTTATCCCTAGGGGTTTTGTTTCTGGCACCAGGGACCTTCTGAAAGCATTCTAGCTTTCACTCTGTCCTTTGTGTTCTGGGGGTGTCCTTTAACAGAATCTGTAGAGTGTGAGCTCTGGGAGGACATGCATATATGTACCTTTTTGACTTCTGAGATCCAGAATGGTACCTAAAATGTGATGAGGTTCCATAAGCTTTAGTGGAATTGGATTGAGTTATGTTCACCCTCTGAAACTCACCAGATTGCAGCTTATAAGCAAAATGAAATACACTATCTTCTATCTAGTCCTTTGTATTCTTATTTGATAGGTTCAGTATTGTTTGCTAAAGTTCTTTGTGAAATGAAAAATAGGTGGATCTTTCTTCTTACTGCTCAGCAAAATTCCAGAAATATATTTGGAGTATTTAGCACTTAAAGAGCATTGAAGACTGCACATTTCATAAGGTTCTCCTCCTCCTCATCTGTTGTGAGGAGGGATATTAATTTATGAATACCAGAAAGGGGGAATCAACCAAGCGGAGATCCTCCCACGCTTCAGAGTATTCTTCAGTGTCTTGTTTTTTAGTTATTTCAAGAACAAAACATGTAATCCAACTTCCTTTGCCACATTTATTCAAGCATTTACCCATGGATATTTACCCAGAGTTTACAGAATCAGTTTTATTTCAAGATCTCTCTTGCCCGAGTAGAGCAAATACTTTATTTTAGAAATCTCTGCAAATCCTTAAGAGTCTTTTGTTGAGTAAAATTTGTATATCCTAGCAAAATTTGGACCACAGATAAGTCACTTTGATTTGCCTTCTTCACAGATACTTTTACTTTAATTTATGGAGGATTTCTCTTCATCATTATTTCCTGAAGGTAAAAGTCTGCATAAGTGTGTGTGCAGCTGATATGGGGCGTGTCCTGTCTATTCTGAGGGACAGCCTTTCTAGTCCGAGTGCTACCACCATTGGTGTTGTAAACAACGTGATGCTCACAGTCTCCGTTGGCTTCCTCATTCTCCTGCAGTGCAGCATACTCCTTAGAAGTGATTGTATTATCCCTGTGTAGCTAAGAGGAAATGGAGCATTAGTGGGTGTAAGGAAGACACTCCTGGTCTCTTGGTACAGCTCACTTAAAATACTGTTTTTTATAAGAAGGACTTATAAGAGGTCTTAAAAGGAAAAGTAATATTGTAAGGAACTATCATGTGTTCAGCACTGACTCTTAAATGCTGTCAACATTTGCCTATTGTTTAGTATTATACTCACTTTATACCTAATAAGTTCCAAAGAAATTCATTTAACATCAGGGAGATCAGAAAGTATTGCATTTTTTGGGCCCATTTTTATTATGTTTATGTAATTATTCCTATAACCATTATAAATCATTCTTCTTGGTATTACTTAAAAACACACTAATCTAAGAAAATCCATTTTTAATCCCTAGAGGGGAAAAATTTAAAAAAGGAAAAATAAGCAAACTAGAAATTTTAGCACATGAGTAATTAAAAGCAAAGCAAGCGATATACTGAGAATGTGCATTTCATTTGGGAGCTTACGTATACTCGGTTCTTCACTGTGTAGCGCTAGCTAGTTGACTTATCTGTGTATCTTCTTCACTCTGGTCTGATGTCATTTCTTTTACTATTTTCCTGGCTCAGCAAGAAATAGAAGTAATGGAGTAACACACTAATTTATTGACCATCTTCTTCAGTGATTTGCATTTTTTTTGGATAAGACATTAGAATACTTGGCTTATTCATACTGCTTCTCTAATTCACACAGGTAATAAGATATTGACACATGCAGTTTCTTTAAACTGTAAGATCCCTGAGGCTGTGGCCTGGCCAGCTTTGTTTGCCTAGCACCTAGGACAGAGCCTGTCTTCCAGAAAGTTCCTATGTCTGTTTGGTGGCTAGAGCAGAAACCCCCTGGAGTAATAAGCCCTTGGTTAAAATCCTCCATGTAGACTTAATCTTAAACTGGATTAATATAATCTGAATAAAGATTTTTGGCACATTTTTAATGTAAGAAAAAGATGATTATTATTTTGAAAATGAACGGAAAATGAGAAAATAAAACTGTTGTAATTTTACTTGGAGTATGTTACCAAGAATAAAGCAAATAGTGTAATTTATAATGGAATTATAAAGAAAGCAAACAAAATCTAGAGTTGGGAGAGATATAGGAAGCAAAGTTATTTTTCAAAACGATTATTTCTGTTATGACCTTTTCTTCAAGTTAATTGATGATACAGGCACTTGCTTTCTAACATAGACACACATGGCATTCTAGGAGCTTATTTATAACCCTCTTTACAAAGCTTGCAGCAAAGAAGAAAGCTTCATTATACATTTTAAACACTATGCTTCGTGTGGTAAGGATGAAAGGTTATTCTCCTTGTACTATGGTATCGTTTACATCTGAGCAAATATACCTGGCTTACTTTCCCCAAGTTCCCTCTCTCTTTTCTCTGTACAGGAAGTCAGTTTGGTTGAGTTTCTTCTGTAGGGTGAAACCCATACTTGCACACAGTTGGAGAGTGGGCCATCAATGGGGTCTCTGTTAGCTCATTTTTCATCAGGGAGATACATTTCTTTTCCAAAGCTGTGATCTAGGAGAGTTGCCAAGCAGCTAGAGTTTTAAAAAAAATACACAAAACCCGGCAAACAACGTAATTCTTTCATGTGGCGATCTTTTTCTTTGTGCTCATTTTGCCTGCTGCTGGCTGGCCATTTCTGAAATAGGGTCCACTGGTTCCTTTGCCTCTGGCTATTTCTGGGCCTTTGGAATCTTAGTCAAAATTTGATTCCAAATAATCGCTCACTGACGGCATCCAAAGGGTAGAAATGCAAGACTCTTTTTGTAGGTTGCAACTACAACTGAAAAAGTATAAAAGTTCATGGGAGATTTCTCAGACCTATTTTGATGAGCTTAGCAATATAAAACACAAAGCTTTTATGTCTATATCTGAACTTCTAGGGACATATAATATCCACATATTTTTGTTAGCCTTGTTCCCCTCTCTCACAAGATCTATAGCAGAAACTTAAAATTCTAACTATAGATACTCATTGAATGATCTACCTGTTGAATAACTCTTTGGATTTAAGACAGAGGGGCACAGTTTGGACTTACCATCTCTGGCTTGGACTTACGACCTGTCCTTTTTTTTTTTTTCTTTTTGCACAGGTCTATACATCTTGTTTATAGAGCTTCAGTGTACAGTACTGTCATTTTATGTTGCAGTTTATAGTACTGCACATAAGGTTTGCAAATAAAAGGAAAGTCATCAAGTTGGAGTTTTCCCTTGACCATTTCTTTGTTCTAAATACTATAATGCGCATACTATATATAATTCATCATTTAGTGACCAATCCCACTAATGAGCTAGTTGAAGGAACAGGACTAGGTCATGAAATGAAGAACATCTGTATTCAGTCTTTGGCAGGGGTAGAGTAGAACAAGCCAATTAATGTAATTTAGTTTCCATCTGCTTAGTTTTGTGAATATCTCTTTTGTAGTCAGAGCCAACTCTCCTGAACAGAGAAACAACATTGCCCACCCAGGCAGTAGGGGCTATTTATTATTGTCCCAAACACTTGAGTTTGGCTTGTGTAAGATTCCCCAAAGATTTAGTTGTTTTCTATTATTTAAACAAGGCACCATCCCTAGTAGCTTTGGCAGTCTAAAAAATGACCTGTGTTTCATGGAGGCCTTTCAGATGACTGAATTGAATTGACTGATTCTAAATGTCACACCATTAGTGAAACATTCTAGCAGTCAGTTTGAAACCTAGAACAAATTTGGTCTCAGCTCAACCGTTTTCCCATTAGAGTATAAAGTGCCACTGTGGCTAACCCACTGGGTCAGTTTCTGGAAAGTCCCACTGCTTGGTCCTCCTTCCTAGCCCACTGTCCTCTCTGCTGCTCTCCAGTGTGGGGATGGCTGTGTGCTTGACCTAGATCCTGGCAGCCCCCGTTTGGCTGGCTTTGTGGGTCACTTCTGTGCTTCTGCAGCTGTGGGGAAGTTGCTCCTGTAAACCCTGAAGTCTGTAAAGAGCAATTGCCAGCTACAGTGCTCAGGAAAGAGTTGAGGAATTGAATTCCCATGACCAC